>NC_056733.1:1148939356-1149079356 GCF_019279795.1 Protopterus annectens | reverse complement strand
CAGACACGTCCGATAGCAAAGCTCAAGGTTTGCCAGTAGCTAGAGATCAAGCCCCTTATCCCAGAATGCACTGCTGGAATTACCTCAGATCTTGTTTGCTGCGAGTATTTATAACCTTTTATTTATTTCTACAAGGAAGCACTTCCCGAAGGGGAAGTAGTAATGAATAACCAGGATAGTACTAGCCTCTAAGTCAATTGTCAGCCAGGAGGGGGAAGGAGGGAAGGACGCAAGAATAAAGGCGAGATAAACAACTCACATGGAACGTCATGGTAAGTACATAACTTCTTTATGTGAAGTTGTTAAATCTCGCCGTTTATTCTCACTGATGGGTAGCGTTCCCAGCTCCCTCAATCTTGGGTGGCTCATGGAAGTACATTTTTCAGTACCGTGGAACTAAATGAAGACCTGTCCCTGGAAGCCTTATCTACTTTGCAATGTGTGATAAAGGTAGGAGGCTTAGACCAAGTGGCTGCAGCACAAATATTGTCACGGGGCAGAAGACGTAGAAACGGCTCTGGTAGAATGAGCCTTAGGTTTGTGCATCAATGGCATGCTTGCATTCGCATAAACAAAGGATGTACAATCTGATAACCATTTAGAGAGAGTTATTTTAGCCACTGGATTACCTTTTCTGGCCACCGAAAAGGATACAAAAAGTAGATCTGATTTTCTAATATCCTTAGTTCTGTCAAGATAAAATCGGAGCTGTCTGTGTACATCAAGTTTATGCAGCATGTATTCCAAATTGTTAGAGTGGTTGGGAAAAAAGACTGGCAGCTCAATGACCTCATTGACATTGGATTCAGAACAGACTTTAGGCAAAAAGGAGGGGTTTGTTCTGAGAGATACTCTATCAGCATGGAAAATCATGTAAGGTGGTCTGACAGATAATGCTTGAAGTTCTGACACTCTGCGGGCAGAAGTAATGGCAACCAGAAATATAGTCTTCCAGGACAAATATCTGAGATCAAAGAAGATGCTGGTTCGAAAGGGGGAAGAATAATTTGAGACTGCATAAAATTCAAATTCCAGGGAGAATAAGGAATTTTGACAGGAGGTCTCATGTGAAAGGCACCTTTATGAAAAGCCTTGGATAACCTATGGCCCATAACGTTCAACCCATCAAATCCACAGTGGAAATTTGATATGGCGGCTAACTGAACTCAAACTGTGGCAGCTGCTGCTCCTTCCTTAAAGATCTTTGCCAAAAATTCTAAAATGGACAGAGGAGCTCGGAAAGGGTCGATTTTCTGTAAATTGGCCTAAATTGTGAACCTGTTCCACTTACTGCGGTACAGTTTCCTGATGGACGGCTTACGAGAAGACAAAAGGATCCGTCTTGTATCATCTGAGATAGAATGAAGCCTGGCAAATTAGGGGAAGTGGATTAGCCAAGCAGTCAGCTTTAGGGACTGCAGTGAAGGATGGAGGTCCCCTGACGGGTGTGTCAGAAGGTCCGGAACTGGGTCCAGGATCCATGGGTTCTTCAGCAGATGGTGAAGGAAGGGGAACCAAATCTGCCGAGACCAGTAGGGGGCAAGGAGGATAACTGTCCTTCCTAGTGATTTTGCTTTCGGTAAAAACCTGGGCATCAATGGAAAGGGTGGGAATGCATAAAGGAGACCCGGGGGCCAATCGTGCACAAGTGCATCTCTCGGGGGATGTCCTGGAGGTGGTATTAGGGCAAAGTAGCTTCTGCATTTGGTATTGATGTGACTGGCATAGAGGTCGCAGCAAGGCTGGCCCCATTTGTGGAAAATTAAATCCGCAACTCGGTTGAGAGACCACTCGTGAGGCAAAAGTATTGCCCTGCTCAGCTTGTCCACTACCACGTTGGATTTCCCCGGGATGTGCTTTGCTAACAGAAAACTCTGGGACAACACAGCCCATTGCCATACCCTGAAGGCTTCTCGACAAAGGGGGCAAGATTTGGTTCCGCCTTGCTTGTTCAAGTACCAGACCACAGACATGTTGTCTGTCTGAATTGCAATTGTCCCTAGAGGAAGAGAGTCCCAAGAGTACTGCAACGCCAGAAGTACCGCTCTCAACTCCAGAACATGGATATGCATATGTGACTCTTGATCCATCCATGTGCCTTGGGCAGTCTTTCCCTGAGAATGCCCCCCCCCACCCTATCAGGGAAGCGTCTGTGGTCACAGTGGCCACTGGGGGGGGGGACAAAGGATCTTCCAATTGTGACATGAAGAGACGTCAACCACCACGGAAGGCCTCTCTTGCAAGAATTCATTATGAGAATCATGTGGTGCATCGGTAGTTTCTGTTAAGACCACTGAGCAAAGAGGAGCCATTGAAGAATTCGCATATGCATCCTTGCGAGTGGTATAGCCAGGATTGCTGCCGCCATCAAATCTAGCACCTTCAAGACCTCTGCTGCTGTAGCTTTGTTCTTTGACACCAGTGAGTTGACGTGTTGGCGGAGAAGTGAAACACTTGATTGGAAGACGTAGAGTGGTGGTTGAGGTATCTAACTCTGCTCCTATAAAAACAGTATGCTGCGATGGCGATAAGGCAGACTTTTCTAAATGGATTGTAATGCCTAATTGATGGCAGAGTGTCACAGTGTATTGTGCTGCCTGAGTCAATTGATGCCTGGTGGTAGCGGTGAGGAGCCAATCGTCTAGGTATGGAAATGCCTGGAATCCTAGAAGCCTCAGGTGAGCTGTGACCACTGCCATGCATTTGGTGAACACTCTGGGGGCTGTAGTGAGACCAAAGGGCAGGACTCGAAACTGGTAATGATTGGCTCCCAGCCGGAAACGCAGGTGATCTCTGGAGCATCTGTTCATCTTTATGTGATAGTACGCATCCTTGAGATCTATACAGCACATCCAATCACATTTCCCTAGGAAGGGAAGAATGGACTGAAGCGTGACCATTCGAACTTCTTTCTTTACGAACTGGTTGAGTCTGCTGAGGTCCAAGATAGGTCTCCAGTCCCCTGTTTTCTTTGGTACCAAAAAGAATCTCAAGTAAGTTCCAAATCCAACTCGGTCTGCTGGGACTGGTTGGATGACTCTTTCTAGCAATTTGTGGACCTCTGCAATTGCTTGTTCCCTGAGACTGGGTGTAACCATCTGGGATTCTGTTTACAGGAATGGGAGGGAAGAGAACAGTATGAAATATCTTCTGGAAATGATGCTTTGTACCCATGTATCTAATGTTATGTTTAGCCAGGCTTCTGGGTACAAAGACAAGCGACCCCAGACTGCCTCCAGATCAGAACAGCTGGGCCCCCTTTCAGGGGTGCTGGTAGGGTTGACCAGAAATCTGGCCCCTGTTGCTGTGAACCCCCTCTGCCTCCATTATAACCCCCTCCAATGCCTCTAGAGGGGGGTTTCTCCATGTGTATCCTGAAAGGCTCCCTGTGCTTTTTGGAACCACATTTTCCCTCCCCTAGGGCCCTTGGGGTAGGGCCAAGTAGGGGTAGAAAAACAGACTCCAACGGCAGATAGGGACTTGCCTTCCTGCTCACACCTTAGGCCCAAACAGTGATGAGCCATCAAATGGGGTGTTGATAAAAGAAGACTTAAAGGGCTCCGCAAAGGAATAGACACACACATCCAGGCTTGTCTTCACAGAGCAATGGCCGGACTAGCGGCATACGATACAGGAAGCATGGACGAGTTCACAACTGAGTTTAGGGTAGTGAGCTGTGTGTTGACTTTGTCGGCTACCCCTGCAGCTACTGTACCCTGGAGAGCATCTCCTAGCTCTTTCATGAGATCTCTCTGTAGTCTCGTAAAATGGGTCAAGTATTTCAGCGATTGCAGAGAAAAAGTCATTGAACTAAACATGCGTTTCCCATATCTATCCATGATCCTAGAATCTCTGTTAGGAGGATGGATAGATGGGGATGTTTCAGACACTTCCTTTTTGGTGGCTGCAGCTACCACCATGGCATCAACAGGCACCCCTTTGGTCATAAAGGCCTTGTCCACTGGGGCAGAAATGAATTTATTTGGCTTGAGAGGGACAGGTTCCATGGCCTTCGGTGACTCCCACGCCTTACGAGAGATCAGTTCCATGAGCTCGTCGTAAGGCAGACACCCAAGAAGTGGAAGGTGAGACTCAAAAGCCTTCAAGAGCACAGACTCTTCCTCGGTAGGGGTCTTGGACTGCCAATCGCCTCTCTAAGGATCTCCAATATCTCCGCAAAGGAGATATCCTCAGAGGGGGATCGAGGGGACCCTTCTGACTCATCCAAGTCCTTGTCGGATGTCAAAGACTCCTGTGGGGAGTCCAAGTGCCTCCTCTTGCACAGTCTCTTCCTGGGCACCTCCTCAGCGGGGAGATCTGGGGAGGTCTCGGAAGAGCAGGGGATGCTCTGTGGTGGTACGTGAGGCTCAGGGTCTCTATGCTTAGGGGGACCGGTAGATGAAGAAGCTGACACAGGAGCTTGAGGGGAGAGGGAAGGCCGAACCGATGCTGACGTTGTCTTGGGAGACAGGACTATCCTCATAGGATCCAAGGTGCCATGGCTCCGACGAGAAGGGGTAGATGGACCCGAAAGGCCCGTCCGATCCTCCCGCACCGAAACCATGGGCTCTGAGCCAGAGGTAGGAGCCAAAGCCCCGACAGGAAGAGTCGATGCCGACAAATCAGTCTTTACTATCCTCCCCGGACCCGATGGGAGAGCGTCTGCTCCTAGAGTCCTCGGTCGGCGCCAAGGACGTCCGAGTAGATGGAGCCGATAACACTGGTGCAGGTCTCTGCTCCAAAGGTGCGACAAACATCGGTTCAGGTTCCTTCGGCTCAGAGTCCAGTACGGCTCGGAGGAGTAGACAAATCTGATTCAATGGTCTTCGGCTCCGACGTGGTCAGGGCCGACAATTTGGCAAGCCCTGGTGCCTGTAAAAGCTTCTGCACTAGCCGATCCATGTCCAAATCTGAAAGGCTGACTGAAGACTTAGATGAATGCACCGAAGGTGCTGACTGGAGCAGAGGAGAAGAGGGAACCTCAGAGACCGGCTCCAAGACTGGGAGCTGGCTCCGAATCAAAGGGACACTCTGTTCTGACAGCTGTGGAACCGATGACCCTGTACCCTCTGAAGTTCTTGCCTTTTTTACAACTTTCGAATCTGAATATTTAGAAGATTTGGAAGAAGTGCTGGCACCTTCCTGGCTACTAAACACCTCAGAAAAGGAATGTTGTAGTAATCCCTTGTCAATGAGTTTCCTCCTTCTCTCCAAGAGGACTCTTGATGAAAAGGAATGGCAAATGCTGCAAGTGTCTTGAAGGTGTTTAGCCCCCAGACAGTAAACACATTGGACGTGATGAGACTTTTCATCCGACATGCTCTAAACAGTAAAAACCTGTAGAGTACAAATAACAGTATACTGAAACCTAAATAGGGTAAAGGGACCCAACACTAAGTAAGGAAAGCAAACTAAACCCACACCGGGCACTATCTACCATAGAGGTAAAACTATAAATTTCAAATACAGGGCTAAAAAGGCCCACTGAGAGAAACCTGATTAGAAGAATTATTGTTATTATTAACTCTAAATACGGCTAAAAGGTCCACACAAGACGACTAAGCCAACACAGGGCACTAACCCACAAACTACTATTTCTATATTATAATTTTAGCAACAACACACAAAACTGTTTAGATGAATAAGATCTAATATTAAAAAAAAAATCATCTATTTTTCACCAAATGGTCTGAGCTAGCTGGATCACAGAGATCTCTCTTGCCGTGGCAAACTAGACTGGAGGTAATTCCAGCAGTGCATTCTGGGATAAGGGGCTTGGTCTCGAGCTACTGGTAAACCTTGAGCTTTGCTATCGGCCGTGTCGGAGCAGAGGATCGGCTCCGAACCCATCAGTGAGAGTAAACGGCGAGATTTAACAACTCCACATCATTACATTTGGAGAAACAGGATGTATTTGTGTGCAAGCCCTGGCAAGGTGTTTTGCAGAATAATATTTATGGTATAATAGCCTAGTACCTACCTATGAACCTATCGGCCCTAGGGCCTATACAAGCCAGAACGATTCCCTGGCTATTGCTTTCCACAAATATTTACTTTCCTGGACCCCTGTCTAGCAGAGCTACTGATGTGATCCGAGAGTGAATTTCCTATCTCGCCATCCAATCAAGGTTCCTCTAGAAGAGGACCATTGAGGCGCTCTGCCTGACATGTACGGGCAGCCTATTCCATAGTATGGGGAGTCTCTGCATCAGGAACCTATCCCTGCAGCATGTTCTATTCATCGTGATGACAAGGTTAAGATCCCCTGGAGTGTGTGGCTTGGAGGGATTGGGATTTAAGTGTAGCATGTCCAACAACTCTAGGTTTGACATGGCCTTGTATGTTAGGCAGAGATAGCCTCCGCGTAGGCGATATGCAGCAGAGTATAGCTGGAGTTTCTTTAGACTGTCAGCATAAGGCATCTGCTTTATGTCTGGGATTCTTTTTTGTGAGGTACTTCTGGGGCCTTTCTAGTTGTTGCAGATATCTTGTGAGGTACATACCAAATGGGGCACTGTATTTTATAATGGGTCAAATGAGGGATGAGGACAGTGACCTCCTTTTTTCTAGATGAAAAGCCCTTAGAAAATCCTATGTGGCAAACCTCATCACTAACTGTTGCGGCTATGTGGTTATCAGAAATGAGACCACTGCCCACCTGTGTCCCTAGGTCTCATCATACTTTCGGTGTTTAGTGTACTGCCACCTATGTGGTAGTTCATAGGTACATGGTTTTTCCCAAAGGGGACAAGTATACATTTTTTGGAATTTAGCTTGAGCCCATGGCTCTGGCACCAGGCATCTGTTTCGCTAAGGCCCATTTGTAGTACATCCACATCATTTGGGGATTCAATAATGGCTCCCAGCTTACAGTCAACTGGGAACACTGTAAGCCAGAGTCCCTTAGTACTGGCCTGTACTTCAGTGAAGTAGATGCCAAACAAGAGTAGTCCCCAAGACAGAACCCTGTGGTACACCACTTGTCTGGAGCTGGATTTGGAGTCGGCTACTTTTATAGTATGTGTTCGGTCAGTAAGCCAGTTTGCAACCCATCGAATGACACAGGGATTAATACCCAGCTTTGTAAGTTTATCTACGATTCCAGAGTGGGGGATAGTGTCAAAAGCCTTGATGAGGTCCAAGTAGGCTGTGTGAACCACCTTGCCCTCGTCCACAGCTCTGGATACTGACTCGAAGTCGATCAGGATCATGAGGCAAGATCGTCCCTTCACGAACCCAAACAGGGTGAGGTCCAGTGTTTGAAGGTTGCCAATGTCTTTGTTTATACATTCCATAACACATTCCATGGCCTTGCAGATCAGGCTCCTCAGACTGATGGGAAGGTAGTTCCCGGGATCCAAAGTGGATCCTCCCTTGTGCAGTGGAAAGATTGTAGCTGTGCGCCACTCTGTGGGCACAAAGCCTGAGGTGAGACTATGATTAAACATGACAAAGAGGTGAGGTGCCAGTTCATTTTGTAGTTCATGCAGTACACAGCCCGGGATGTCGTCTGGTCCCATAGATGCTGTATTCTTGGCTTTGGAGAGTGTGTTTTTTACCAGAGTGGCCGTGATTTCTGGAATTGGGCATTCTTTCAGTATTGACATGAGCCCTTTAGGGGGTGAAGTTGGCACTGAATCTGCCAAGATATTGGCAATATCCTTGGGATCAGTACATCTAGTGCCATTCTGCTGTAGCTCAGAGCAGTTCTGAGTATTTCTATTTAGATTCTTGACATAGCTATAGAATGCCTTGTGGTTGTCTTTGGAATCTTTGGCAATTTTGTTTTCATAACTAGCTTTGGAAGATTTTATGAGGGATCTCAGCTTTCTACTGAGGGAGTTTGTTTGAATCCTGGATTCTTCCGCTTTTCTGCAACAATTTCCTCCTTCTGTTGTAGAGCTTTGTTTATGGCAGGGGACCACCAGATTTGGCTTTCTTTTGAGGACAGCGTCTTGGTTCTATTTGGGATGGCTCGGTCCATGCACGAGTTAATGTGCTCATACAGCACCTTAGTGTAGGATTCAGCTGTTGGAAAGTACAGTTTTGTACCTACCATAAATGTAGATGACCGATAGGTATGCATCTGCAGTCATAACATATGGGTTGTCCTGCCTCAGGCAGCCCTTCGGTCGGCCGGATTCCAAAGTCTGGGTCCGGCCTCGGCTGATGTCGCACTTTCCCCGACATCATAGCTTCTGGGGTATAAAGGCATCAGCCGACGCCATTTTCCTCAGTGTTTCTTGCCCCAGATGCCAGGTGCCCTCTAGGAAGGCTAAATTTGGATAAATGTAGAATGTTCCAAACAGTAGCAAAAAAAAAAAATTATATATATATATATATATATATATACACACATACATATATACACACACACACACACACACACACACACACACACACACACACACACACACACACACACACACACACACACATACATACATACACATACATACATACACATACATACATACACATACATACATACATACATACACACACATACATACACATACACCATAATAGATTCCCCCAGCTAGCTGAAAGAGGGGTAAGCACCCTAGGAATACCACAGAGGCGAAGGAGGGTGGTATCTTGACTGCAGATGCATACCTATCGGACATCTACATTTATGGTAGGTACAAAACTGTACTATGTCCTTCAAGGATGCATCTGCAGTCATAACATATGGGTAGAATACCATAGCCAAACTGGGGGAGGAGGTACTAAGATAATGATGGTGTAGTTAAGATCCCCTGTAAAACTGCAGTTGCAAAGCCTGCTCGGGATCTGGAGTATAAAGGTAGATTATAATGCTTGGCAAATGTATGCACGGAGCTCCAAGTAGCAGCTTCTAAAATGTCCTTGGTAGCCACCCCTCGTAGGAAAGCTGTAGTGGTGGCTGTGGCCCTTGTGGAATGAGGCCTGATATTTTCAGGAGCTGTCTTTCCATGAAAAGAGTAGCAAAAGCTTAATGCAATTTCCTATCCATTTTGAAATTGTCTGCTTGAAATTGCTTTTCCTTGCACCCCAGTTGCATAGGCTACAAAAAGTTGGTCAGTTTTTCTGCTGGTTTTAGTTCTGTCCAGATAGTAGCGTAGCTGTCTGTGTATATCCAAGGTGTGCAAGAGTTTTTCTCCTTTGTTCTGTGGGTTAGGGAAGAACGTAGGCAAATGAATAGCTTGGTTCAAGGATACCCTGGATACCACCTTTGGCATGAAAGTAGGATTGGTTCTCAGAGACACTCTATCCTGGTGGAAAATAAGGAAAGGCTGCACTGCCATTAATGCCTGTAACTCGGATACTCTTCTTGCTGAAGTGATTGCCAGAAGGAAAGCAGTTTTCCAAGATAAAAACTGTAAGTCTGCTGATGCTGCTGGTTCAAAAGGAGGTAGTGTCAATTTTTCTAGCACAAAATTGAGATCCCATGCAGGTAGAGGGGGTCTCCTTGGAGGTTTAATATTTTTGATTCCTCTCAAAAATTGTCTGAGTAGAGGGTGAGAGAAGATAGGAGGATCCATATTGTATTCTGCTGAAATTGCTGAAGCATGAATCTTAATGGAAGAGTAAGACTGGCCATTGTGGAACAATTCTGCTAAGTATTCTAGGATGTGTGCTAGGTTTGCCACTGTGACATCTGTGCCCTTTGATGTGCTCCAAATGAGGAATCTCTTCCATTTAGCTGAGTATGTCTTCCTTGTGGAGGGTCTGCGAGCCTCCAGGATAATGTCCTTGACCCTCTGAGATAAGACAGTTTGGTTTGGTTTTAAGCAATTTTCCAGGCAGTTAGTTGCAGTGTTTTCAAGTTTGGATGCAGGGTCTTGAAATTGTTCTGCGTTAGAAGAAGAGGCCATAGGGGTAGAGGCCATGAGTTCGCCTGAGACATGCTTCTCAGTAGCGGATACCAGTGCTGTCTTGGCCAGTCCGGAGCTATTAGTATCACCTTTGGCTGTTCCTCCCTGATCTTCAGTAGAACCTTGTACATCAATGGGAGAGGTGGGAATGCATACACTATTAGGGCATTCCAGCTGAAAGAGAGAGAGTCCACCCTCCAGGCTTGTGGGTGGTATGACCTTGAGCAGCATTTCTTCAGTTGGTGGTTGAGAGGGGAGGCGAACAGATCTATCTCTGGCAATCCCCATTTCTTTGTTATGAGTTTGAAGATGTCTGGATGCAGCATCCATGGTAGTCCTGCTTAAGCTGTCTGCTAGTGACTTCTCTTTTCCTGGTACAAATATGGCCTGCAGCTGGATATCGAGATTCAGGCCTAGGTTCCACAGATCCATTGCCATCCGGCATAGAGGGTAGGAATGCGTGCCTCCCTGTTTGTTTATGTACCACATGACCGTGGTGTTGTCTGTCCTTATCAGCAGATGTCCTTGCTGGAGGAATGGTTTGAATGCCTCGATTGCATGCTTCACTGCCAGCATCTCCTTTTGGTTTAAGTGTAAGTTTAGCTGTCCTTGAAGCCATAGTCCTTGGATACATTTGTCCTCCATGTGTGCTCCCCATCCTAGGTCTGAGGTGTCCGTGGTGATGGTCTGCCTTGGTTTTGGTTTGTTGAAAGGCAACCATCTGTTGGACTGGAAGGCCCGAGCCCACCACAGGAATTCCTTTTGAAGGCATGGAATGATTGGTATCATGGTTTCTAGACTGTGTCTGTGTTGAGACCATACATTCCTTAGGTACCATTGTAATTTCCTCATATGCAGCCTGGCATGTGGGATCAAGATTATGCATGATGCCATGAAACCCAGGGCCTGCAGGACTTTCCTTCCAGTAAGCTGAGTTTGTCTCGTCAAAGTCATGAAGTAATCTGGAAGTTGTTTTTGTTTTTCTTCTATGAGAAAAGCCATCTGAGTTATTGTGTCCAGATCCGCACCAAAGAAGGTTATCCTTTGGGATGGCACTAGTCTTGACTTTTGGATGTTGACTGTGTATCCCAAGGCCTGTAGCAGGTGTATGACATAGGCCAAATCCTTTATCAATTTTGTCTTGTTGTCCGCTTGTATTAGGCAGTCGTCCAGGTATGGGTAGATTTGAATTCCCTGAAGTCTGCAGTGTGCAACTACTGATGCTTCGTGAATACTCTGGGCGCAGTAGATAAGCCAAAGGGCAATGCTGAGAATTGATAATGCTCTGATCCTGCAAGAAATCTGAGGTGTCTTCTGTAATCTGGTCGGATAGGGACGTGCAGGTATGCCTCCTTGAGATCTAGAGTCACCAGCCAAGACTCCTTGCCCAACATGGGAAGACGTTGCTGTAGGGTCAGCATTTTGAATTTTGGCACAATGAGATATGTGTTCAGTGTGGACAAGTCGAGAATAGGCCTCCATTGGTTTTCTTTTCTTGGTACACGGAATAGTCTGGAGTAAAATCCTTGGCCTTGTTCCATAGATGGTACCCTTTCTATCGCTTTCATCTGAAGTAAATTTTTGATTTGTCTTAAAGCCTCTGGCTTCTGGTTTGGTGGTAGGTTTGGCATTCCGCTCCTTTTTGGTAAAGTGTGGAAGTGAAACCTGTATCCTTTGTCTATTGTTTGCAGTGTCCATGTGTCCTTTGTAATGCAATGCCAGTTTTTTTGAGAATAAAGTCAGCTTTCCGCCCAAAGGAGCTTCCAGTTGTTCCCTGGTAGGCGGAATCAGAGTCAAGTCATTGTGTCTGTCCTGTGGTAGTGGTCGTAGTTGCAGCTGTGGCACTACTCCTCTGGTTGGCAGGCTGCCACTCACGGCCCCTATAGGCACCCTTTGATTGACCTCTGCCTCGAGGGCGTCTATTTCTGCCCCTCTGGGCTCTGGAGGTGTCTGGAAAGGACCAATTCTTGGAAGGCCAGTTTCTGCTGAACCTCGGAGGTTGGACCTGTAGAAATTCCTTTACTGTTTGCACAGATTTTGCTTTTTCTTCCACTTTCTTTAGAATCTCCTGTGCAGGGGAGCCAAATAAACTTTGTTTCTCCATTGGAGCATCTAGGAGCTTAGCCTTGACATGGTCTGGCAGGGATTGCTCTTTTAGCCAGGCATGCCGACGAATTACTGCCCCAGTCATAGATGATCTACATGAAGCCTCCAGTGCATCATAGCCACATTTTAAGAAATGATTACTGACCTGCTGAGAGTTGTGTACCAAATCCTGAAGAGATTTACGATCTAAAGGTTCTGGAGAAGAAAGCTTCTTATTCAGCTGATCTAACAAATATTCTTGGTACTGTATCATATGGAATTGACACTTTAATGCCCTGGCAGAAAGAGTAGCAGATGTATAAACCTTTTTACCCCATCTCTCTAATGCTCTAGACTCTCTTTCAGAGGGTAGGGGATTTTTGGCAGTGGCAGCTGCAACACCTTTTGGGCCCTGTGAAATAGTTTCTGGGTCTGCAGCATGGGCTTTATACAGGTGGAAGTGAGAATCCGGGACCCTGTAATATCTGTCAGGTTTGGCAGGGGCCGGGGGAAGAGAATCAGGTGCAGAACTAACATCATTATACACATCATCAATTACAGTTAGCACTGGTGGTATGGCTAAGGGCCTATGCTGGGGCAAATGTAAAAAAGTCCTTAGTCTTTTTCTAGAATCAGAAAAATCCTGTCCCTGCCACTGAAAGTGTTCCCTCGTGCAAGGTCTCCCCAAAGGAAAATTCTTCAGGAGGGGAGGCCGAAGGAATAGAATCTTCAGCATCTGAATCCTCATAAGGAGAATAGGCCCCTTCCTGATGGTCTGACAAATCAGATCCATCCATGGAGTAATCAGAGGAGAGAGGTTCAGAGGGTTCAGTCCTAGGCCTTTTGTCTGGTGGAGGTTGTGAGGCTGGGAAACCCTAATCAAGGATATAAGGTCCTCAGCAAGACTGAGAATCTGAGAACTTGAGGAAGGCCTCTGAGAAGTAGATTTGGCAGGTAAAGCTTTTGAAAGTTTGGCAGCTTTAGCCCTGGAGAAGGCCCTAATAGACATAGAAGCTGGGGGCCTAGCTGCCCCACGTGCAGGTGTAGAAATGTCCAATGGAATGGTGTCGGACAAATCTTGAGCGCTAGCTTCGGTAGGGATTTCTGAAGCCGACACAGCCAGGGCCTCTCTGGCCTCGGTTGTCGGAGGTATGGTTTCTGTCGTAGTAAGAACCGAGGGCTCGGTTTCAGCCGAAACTGAGACACTCGAGGTAGGCCTAGCCGTGGTTTCAGCCGAAACCGCGGGCCGCGAGTGTCGGTCCTTTTCCCTGCGTTTTTTGGCCAAATGCGTAGTCGGAGTCTCCGACGGCATTTTATATGCAAAAGCGGATCTGAAAAATTCTTCTGCAAACTCCGACCGACGTCTAAGAGTCCGTCGGTTGAAAGAGGCACAGGCTAAACAAGCTGATACGTCGTGGTCTGGGCCTAAGCAAGGAAGGCAGTAAGAATGGAAACCCTTGTGAGGTATTTGTTTCCCACAAGTTAAACAATTATTTACTTTGTCTGACATCGGCTGAGGCAAGAAAGAGTCCCCAACGGGGTACTTAGCTTTTTGAAGTCTTCGGTAGCTGAAAACTCTGGATCTGACTGACCGGCACTTGCGAACAGCTTCTGTTTCGGGCACCGCGCGGCAAGAAAGACTGAGGAAAATGGCGTCGGCTGATGCCTTTATACCCCAGAAGCTATGACGTCGGGGAAAGTGCGACATCAGCCGAGGCCGGACCCAGACTTTGGAATCCAGCCGACCGAAGGGCTGCCTGAGGCAGGACAACCCATATGTTATGACTGCAGATGCATCCTTGAAGGACATCTACCAGTTCCCATCTGCATGGGTGTCATGAAGTTTACTTCTAACTTCAGAAGCATAAAGTTGGCTTTGGAGAAGTTTTTTACGGAGATTTCCTTAAGGGGGTGGGGGTGGGATGTGGATGTCAAGGGTGATTAGCTTACGGTCTGATCTGACCAACAAGGGGGTGACCACTGGTGTGGAGCATCGATCTCCCATGTTGGTAATGACCAGGTCTAGAATACTGGTACCCCTGGTGGGACTATGAATTAGTTGCTCTAGGGCATTGGAATTTATGAATTCCAAGAACCGTTGAACAAACGTGTTGGTACAAGAGTAGTTTTCCCAGTTAATGGCAGGGTAGTTGAAATCACCCAGTATTAGGGTGTTTGGTTGTATCTTAATATTTTCCAGTATGTTTAGAAAGGTTTAGTGGGAATATTGGGGCATGGTGGGGGATCTGTAGCAAGCTGCAATTTGTATTGTAGTCTTACCTAGTGTTAATTGCACCTGGAGAATTTCAGATGCATTGGGCTGGGCAACCAGCCTGGAGGTATGAATATGGACACTCCTCCACCTTTAGTGTTTCGGTCCTGGTTTGGTGGCCAAAAAGTGTGGTACGAGTTGTAGCCTGGTATTGCAGGGGTGCTCTCTGGAGCTTTGAACCAAGTCTCAGTTACTGCACAGATTCTGATGATCTCCATTTTTAGGAGAGCCTCGAGAGAGTGCATCTTGAGGTTTAGACTTCTAGCATCGAGTAGCTTACCTTCAGATTTTGCTTGCTTGTACCCATTACGGTGGTAGTTTTGCCTTTTGAACCTTGCCTTAAAAAGGCACTATAGGGGTGGCAAGAGCCTTAGCCAGTACCTGAATCCCAGGGGCGACAGGTGCAAACCATCTCTTGCAAAGCATCATGGTTTGTTGATCGTGTTGTCCCAGGCAGACAGATACTGGATAACCTTTGAATGACACCAGTATCCACTCTAAGGGTTATATATAAATTATTGGCCATTGGATGGGCAAGGCCAATCACACTAAATGGGACAAGTTAATTCAGGCATCAAAAGGGAAATTTGCTAGGCTTAAAATGGCCTGCAAGGGAAGCTAGCCTAGAATTGCCTATGAGCCTATAAATAAATGCCTTTATTGTTAAATGAGTGGGTGCCAGTGAAGGTTGCTAACACAGAGAAAGTTGTGTCTTATCATAACATTCCATCTGTGCTGTTGATCTTCACTAATCCTTGACTGTGGGGCTCTGTTCCAAACCTCAGGAAGTACAGTTGTGTACCTACCATAAATGTAGATGCTAGAGTGTATTCACTGTTGCAGTCATTACAATTGGGTTATCCTGCTGGCAGCCTGAATTCCAAAGTCCTGGTCCGGCGTCGGTTGCTGTCGCCTCTTCCCTGACATCAGTGCGCCAGGGGTATACAAGATGCAGCCGACCCCATTTTCTTCAGTTTTTCTTGCCCCAGATGTCAGGTGCCTTCAAGAAGGTAGGCAAATACATATTGCTTATAAAAATGTACACTAAACTAACAAATACCTTCATCTACAAGCAAATACACCACCTAGGTTGTATAGGATAAAGCAGTATAGATAAGTCCCAGCAAAGAAAGGGGGATGGAGGGTGGGTAACCTGGACTGTAACAGTGAATACACTCGAACATCTACATTTATGGTAGGTACACAACTGTACTATGTTCATCGGGTTTCACTGCTGCAGTCATTACACTTGGGTTGAATCCCAAAGCTGAGGTTC
The DNA here is from genome assembly GCF_019279795.1 of Protopterus annectens. Classification (NCBI taxonomy): domain Eukaryota; kingdom Metazoa; phylum Chordata; order Ceratodontiformes; family Protopteridae; genus Protopterus; species Protopterus annectens. The sequence continues at coordinate 1,149,063,866 of NC_056733.1, read as the reverse complement.
GGCGGCTGGATCTAAATAGGATTAGGAGTGGCTATGAGGCCCTGCAAAAAGTACAGTTTTGTACCTACCATAAATGTAGATGTTCGAAGATCCACATTGCTGCAGTCCTTACTTATGGGGTAGTCCGCTGTCCTCGGTCGGCCCGAATACCAAAGTATTAGGCTGACGTCGGTCATGGGCGCCTAGATCTGACATCAGAGCGTCAGGGTATAAAGGCGCATGACCAACGTCATATCCTCAGTCTTTTCTTGCCCCAGATGTCAGAAGGCCAAACCAGAAAGGCCACAGCCAAAAAACAGAATACCTCCCAAAAAACATGCCCAACAACAACCATCACCTAAAGCATAGCACCAAGTCAAACTACAGAGGGGAAGGAGGGAGGGTAAAATTGGACTGCAGCGGAGAGGAAGGAGGGAGGGTAAATTGGACTGCAGCAATGTGGATCTTCGAACATCTACATTTATGGTAGGTACAAAACTGTACTATGTTCTTCATCTCACATTGCTGCAGTCCTTACTTATGGGTAGAATCCCAAAGCAACGGGAAAGGGAGGATGGTAAAAATCATAAAGCATTAGGGGCCGCTAAAATGCCCTGTAAAATTGCAGTGGCAAATCCAGCCCTAGACTTAGAATAAAGAGGAAGGCGGTAATGTTTAGAAAAGGTATGCACTGAACTCCAAGTAGCTGCCTCCAAAATGTCTTTTGTAGCTACCCCTTATAAAGGCCGAGAAGTAGCAGTAGCCCTAGTGGAATGAGGCCTGATTCCAGCAGGAATCTCCTTACCATGATGGGAATAACAGAAAGAAATACAAAACCCAATCCATTTAGAAATAGTCTGTTTTGAAACAGGTTTACCCTGTGAACCCAAAGCAAAAGAAACAAACAATTGCTGAGACTGTCTGAACTCCTTAGTTCTGCTCAAATAATAACGCAACTGCCTGTGAATATCCAAAGTATGCAAAATTTTCTCCCCTTTATTTTGGGGGTTTGCATAAAAAGTAGGCAAATGAATAGTTTTATTTAAGGCCACACTAGAAACCACTTTAGGCATAAAGGAAGGATTAGTGCTAAAGATACCCTATCCTTATGAAAAATCAGGAAAGGCTCCACTGCCATGAGGGCCTGTAATTCAGAAACCCTTCTTGCAGAGGTAATGGCCAACAAAAAAGCAGTTTTCCATGATAAATACTTTAACTCGGCAGTAGCTGCAGGCTCAAAAGGTTGTAGAGTAAGTTTTTCCAACACAAAATTGAGATCCCAAGCAGGAGTAGGAGCTCTAATGGGGTCTTATATTCTTTGCCCCTCTAAGAAATTGCTTAGACCAAGGATGAGAGAATAAAGGGGGGTCACAATCATAGTGAGCAGAAATGGCTGCAGCATGGACCTTTATTGAGGAGAAAGACAAACCCTTGTCCAATAATTCAGTAAGATATTGAAGAGCAACACTTAAATCAGGTTTGGAGACATCAAAGTCCTTTCCTTTGCTCCAAATAAAAAAATCTCCTCCATTTATCAGCGGAAACTTTCCTGGTGCTAGGCCTCCTGGCCTCCAAAATAACATTCAAAACTTGTTGTGGAAGCTGAGACCCTCCAGAGTCTAAAACAGAATATGCCAGGCTGTTAGATGCAGAGACTGAATCTTGACATTGAGGAAGTGACTGTCCTCTTGTGACAAAAGGTGCGGAATCAAAGGCAGAGGCCACGGAGGTTCTCGTACTAAACTCCTCAGTAGTGGGTACCAGTGTTGTCGAGGCCAATCCGGTGCTATCAAAATCATGGTTGGCTTGTCTTGTCTGGCCTTCAAAAGTACCTTGGGAAGAAGAGGCAGAGGTGGAAAGGCATACACATGCAGATTGTTCCAACTGAAAGATAGAGCGTCCACCTTCCAAGCTGTGTGATGAAACATTTTGTGCAAAACTTTGGCAACTGGTAATTTAGTGGAGAAGCGAACAGATCTATGTCTGGAGTTCCCCATAACACTGTCAACTGTTGAAATACATGAGGATCCAATTTCCACTCGTGAGGATCCACTATTTGTCTGCTCAATACATCTGCTAAGGAGTTCTGTGCTCCTGGTAGAAACCTTGCCTGAAGATTGAGGTGTAGATTGAGAGCAGTTTCCCACAGAATCATCGCTTGCCTGCAAAGAGGGTAAGAATGGGTTCCCCCCTGCTTGTTGATGTACCACATGACAGTAGTGTTGTCTGTTTGAATCAACACCTGCCCTGGACGAAGTAAATCTTTGAAAGCCATCAATGCAAACTGGACTGCTAACATTTCCTTCAAGTTGATATGCAAATGTTGGAGTTTGACAGGTCACGTGTTTTGCACCCATTTTCCATTGAGGTGTGCTCCCCACGCCTTGTCCGAGGCATCTGTCGTTAGAATCTGACTCGCCTCTGGCCGGGTCACAGAGAGTCCCTTGTTTAGGTGACATTCCTGAGCCCACCACAAAAACTCCTTCTGAATGCAAGGTATTATCTGAATGACAGTGTCTAGATCTTGGCAGTGCTGTGTCCACACATTTTTGAGATACCATTGAAGCTTCCTCATATGCAATTTGGCATTGGGAAGCACCAGAATACAAGATGCCATGAACCCCAAGGCTTGAAGGACTGTCCTTGCAGTCAGCCTGGACCGTAGAGACATTTGCTGGAAATAAAGAGAAAGGCTTCTTTGCTTGTCCGGGGTCAAAAAAGCCATCTGGGAAGCTGTATTCAGTCTCACACCCAGAAAGCACATGTCCTGAGAGGGTACTAGACTGGACTTTGTTTCGTTCACAGAATACCCTAGGCATCTTAACACTGCCATCACATACTGTAGATGAAGAAGTTCGTCCTTTTCTTGTGCAATAATCAGACAGTCGTCCAAATAAGGATAAATCTGTATTCCTCTTAGTCTGAAAAATGCTATCACTGGAGCCAGAACCTTTGTGAACACTCTGGGCGCAGTAGATAAGCCAAAGGGCAATGCAGAGAACTGATAAATGTAAATTTCCAGTCCGAAAACGCAGGTACCTCCTGCAACTGGGCCTGATAGGAACATGAAGGTAAGCCTCTTTGAGATCCAGAGTAACCATCCAGTGATCTTTTCCCAACAGAGGTAAAAGCTGTTGTAAAGTCAGCATCTTGAACTTTGGAATGTCCAGGTAAGTGTTGAGGATAGATAAATCCAAAATTGGTCTCCACGTGTTTCCTTTCTTTGGAACTAGAAACAGGCGAGAATAAAATCCTAGGCCCACTTCTGACAGAGGAACTGGCTGTATAGCTCCTATTTGAAGAAGTAAAGAAATTTGTCTGTGAGCCTCTATCCTTTGCCGAGGAGGGACGTCTGGCATGCCTTTGAAAGGAGGCATGGTATGGAAATAGAACTTGTAACCTCGGTTTATAATGTCCAATACCCATTTGTCCTGGGTGACTAAATGCCAATTTTGCTTGAAAAGAGCCAACTTTCCTCCCAAAGGAGCTGCCAGGCAAGAGGAATCTGGCAGCTGAAAATGCAGGTCATTGGGCCTGTTTACGAAAGGACTGGCCCCTGCCCTCACCAGCAGATTGAGCAGGCGAACTCCATTGTCTCGGCCTGAAGGTACTCTGAGCTCTGCCCCTACCACGCCTAGATCTACCCCTAGACTGAGAATCAGAAGAAGGGTACGTCCACCCTTCGTAGGCCAATTTCTACTAAACTTTGGAGGTTGTACCTGCAAAAAATCTTTAACAGTCTGCATAGACTTAGCCTTGTCTTCCATTTTCTTTAAGACTGACTCCACAGGAGGACCAAACAAAACTTCAGATTGCAAAGGGGCATCCAGAATTCTAGACTTAACATGCTCAGACAAATTCTGATCCTTAAGCCAGGCGTGCCTACGAATAACTGAACCAGTGGCAGCCACCCTAGAAGAAGCCTGTAAAGCATCAAAACCACATTGCAAAGAGTGCTTACCCACCTGTTCAGAAACATGCACTAAATCCTGCAATTCTTTACACTCTATGCCCTCTGCCAAAGCATCCACTTTAGATCTTAGCTGAGAAAGGAGGAAATTATGATACTTCAACATATGAAACTGGCAGTTCAAAGCTCTCATTGCTAAAGTAGAAGAGGTATACACCTTCTTACCCCATCTATCCAAAGCTCTAGCTTCCTTATCCAGAGGAACCGGATTCTTAACAACAGAGGCTCGAACACCCTTAGGCCCCTGACTAATAGTTTCTGGGTCCGCCCTAGAACTCTTATACAGATATTTATGAGCCTCAGGCACCCTGTAATACCTGTCCGGTTTAACTGGGGCAGGAGGCACAGAATCTGGATTAAGGGAAGCCTCCGAGAAAACATCTGAAACAACATCCAAAACCGGAGGTATAGCTAAGGGTCTATGCTGCGGTAAAAACAAGAACTCCCTAAGCCTCTTCCGGGAATCAGAGTAATCCTGTCCCTCCCACTTAAAATGCTCCCTCATGGAATGCAGAGTTTCTGAAAATGAAAAATCCTCTGGAGGAGAAGCAGAAGGAGTGGAATCCTCTGCATCAGAATCAGAATAAGGAGGGAAATCTTGAATGTCCTCAGTAGAAGACTCTGAATCATCTGAGGCCTGCTCCAAACTTTCCAACTCTGGCTCCATCCTGGGCCTCTTATCCGGGGGGGGGGGCATAGAACCTCTAATTAAAGTAATCAAATCCTCTGCCATTTTAAGCATGTGCTTTTTTGGCACAGACCCTGAAGAACCAGAACTGACACCAGAGGAAGGCAAAACAGACCTGCCCTTAGAAGGAGCCTTAGAAACAGTAGCAGAAGGCCTAACCACCTTAGGCATAGAAGGGAGAATAGTAACCCGAGAGGCCCCCTCAGCCTGGCCTGCCTCCTGAGAGGCCACATCTTGTAAAATCAAAGTTTCCCCCTGGGACTCAACAGAAACTTCAGCCAGATCCACCTGTTCAGCTGTAGCTTCTAAAGGTCCGGCGACCGAAACGGACGAATCATCCTGCCTAGGCTTTAAAGATTTGTCTTTGCGCTTCTTAGTAGAAGCGGGCCGGAACATCCGACGGCATATTATAATTACACCTCTTGCCAAAGACTAACTTAGCGCAATCTAACCTCCGTTTTATAGTGCGCTTATTAAACCTAGCACAAAATCGACACCCACGCCGTGCTCCGTCCCAAACAAGGAATACAAAGCGAGTGGTAATCCCTATGCGTATCTGTTTCCCACAAGAAATACAATTATTCAATTTTTCTGTCATCCGGTAGTAACTGAGGCAAGAAAAAACAAAAATATTCCCCAACGGGGTACTTAGCCCAACTTGGTATCGGTCTGAAACTCCGAAAACGAAAAATTTCAGAACGCCGAACGGCACTTGCAACTTTGCTTCTGCATCGGACCATGCGGCAAAAAAGACTGAGGATATGACGTCGGTCATGCGCCTTTATACCCTGACGCTCTGATGTCAGATCTAGGCGCCCATGACCGACGTCAGCCTAATACTTTGGTATTCGGGCCGACCGAGGACAGCGGACTACCCCATAAGTAAGGACTGCAGCAATGTGAGATGAAGAACATCTGCAGTGGCAAAGTCTGCTCTGGATTTTGGAGTAAAGAGGTAAGTAGAAGCGCTTGGTAAAGGTGTGCACTGAACTCCCAAGTTGCAGCCTCCAATATTTCCTTGGTTGGTACTCCTCTGAGAAAGGCTGCTGATGTGGCTGCTGCCCTGGTAGAATGTGGCCTAACATTCTTAGGTACGGATTTGCCATGCTGTGCATAGCAGAAGCGAATGCAGTGTCCTATCCATTTGGAAATAGTCTGCTTTGAAATAGCCTTTCCTTGTGATCTTGCAGGATATGCCACCAAAAGTTACTCCGTCTTTCTGAAAGCTTTAGTTTTGTCCAGGTAGAAGCGTAGCTGTGTGTGAATGTCCAAAGAGTGCAGCAGTCTCTCCCCTTTATTCTGGGAATTTGGATAAAAAGTTGGCAAATGAATGGTTTGGTTAAGAGCCACACTGGAATCCACCTTCGGCATAAATGTTGGCTTTGTCCTTAGAGAAACCCTGTCCAGATGGAAAATAAAAGGTTCCACTGCCATCAATGCCTGTAACTCGGCGCTCTCCTTGGGGGCCTTATGTTTTTGGCCCCTCTGAGGTACTGTCTTAGCAGTGGATATGAAAAAATAGGAGGTTCCGTATTGTAATGAGCTGAAATGGCAGAGGCATGGATTTTAATTGATGAGAAGGATAGGCTTTTGTCCAACATCTCAGTTAAGTATTGTAAAATCTGAGGAATATTTGGAACAAGCGGTTCAAGTCCTTGTGCCTGGTTCCAAGCACAAACTCTCTTCCATTTTTCTGCATAAGATTTTCATGTGCTGGGCCTTCTGGCTTCCAAAATGACATCCATAACTGCTTTAGAGATAGGTGTATTCGGTGGTTATATTATTCGCCATGCAGCTAAGTTTAATGTTCTGAGTTGGCTGTGCAGGATCCGATTGCTTTGTTGGGTCAGAAGATGAGGAATTTGAGGTAAAGTCCAGGCTGGACCTTGAGATAAGTTCTTTAGGATTGGGTACCAGTGCTGGCGTGGCCAGTCTGGGACAATCCGAATCATTTTTGGCTTCTCTTGTCTGACCTTTAGGAGTACCTTGGGGAGGAGAGGCAGTGGAGGAAAGGCATAAACTGTCAGGGCCTTCCAGCTGAATGATAGAGCATCCACCTTCCAAGCTTGAGTGTGATAAGTCCTTGTGCGGAATCTCTGTAGTTGGCAGTTGTGAAGGGAGGCAAATAGATCCATGTCTGGGCATCCCCATTTCCTTGTTATCATGCTGAAGATTTGTGAATCTAGTTTCCACTCGTGAGGGTCCATGAGGTTTCTGCTTAGTTCGTCTGCCAAAGTATTTTTTCCTTCCTGGCAGGAATTGTGCCAGTAGATGTAATTGGTAGGCCAATGCTGTGTTCCACAAGGTCATGGCTTGCCTGCAGAGGGGGTAGAAATGTGTTTCCCCTTGCTTATGTACCACATGACTGTAGTATTGTCCGTCTTTAGTAAAAGTTGTCCTGGCTGAAGTAGGTCCTTGAAGGCTGTCAGGACATTCTGTACAGCTAGCATCTATTTTTGATCGATATGAAGATGCATTTGGTCTGTGGGCCACTTGCCCTGAATACATTTTCCTGCCATGTGTGCCCCCCAGGCATAATCCGATGCATCTGTTAGTGTTTGCCTAGCTGTGGGTAAAGTGAAAGGCTGTCCCTTGTGGTGACAGGTCAGTGCCCACCATCAAAACTCTTGTTGCAGGCAGGGAATGAGAGAGATAGTCTCCAGGCTGTGGCAGTGTTGAGTCCAAACACTCTTTAGATACCACTGTAACTTCCTCATATGCAGTCTTGCACATGGAATTAGCAGAATGCAGGATGCCATGAAGCCCAAAGCCTGCAGAATTTCTTGCAGGTAACTGGGTCTTTGTTGCCATCACTTGAAAGTAATGAGTCAGTTGCCTTTGTTTGTCTGGCGTGAGATAAGCCATCTGGGCAGTTGTATTTAAGTTTTCACCCAGGAATATTATCTCTTGAGAGGGCACTAGTTTTGATTTCTTTTTGTTTACTGTGTACCCTAGGCAAACTAGTAATCTTTTTACAAAAGCCAGATGTAGTAGAATGTCCTTGCTCTCTGCTTGAATTAGGCAGTCGTCCAAGTAGGGATATATTTGAATTCCTTTGTGTCTGCAAAATGCAATTACTGGTGTCAGACATTTTGTGAAGTCCCTGGGCGCAGTAGATAAGCCCAAGGGCAGTACAGAGAATTGGTAATGCATTGAGCCAGCTATGAATCTGTGGTATCTTCTGCAAGATTGTCTGATTGGGACATGCAGATATGCCTCTGAGGTCCAAATTAACGAGCCAAGCCTTCTTGCCCAGCATGGGTAGAAGTTGCTGCAGTGACAACATTTAGAATTTTGGAACATCCAGGAAAGTATTTAGAGTAGATAGGTCCAGTATTGCTCTCAAGGCCTTGTCCTTTCTGGGTACCAAGAAATGTCTTGAGTAAAATCCTTGCCCCTGCTCTTGCTGTGGTACTTTTTGAATTGCCCTTGTGTCCATGAGAGCAGAAATTTGCTTTTGTGCCTCTGCCCATTGATTGTGTGGCAGGTCTGGCATATCTTTTGCCCTTGGGAGGGTGGGGAAGTGGAACCTGTAGCCCTAAAAAATAATATTTAGTACCCATTTGTCCTGGGTGATCATGTGCCAATTTTGTGAGAAAAGTGCTAGTTTTTCCCCTAGTGCTTGGCATTGGCAGTGGGAAATCATTGAGACCGTTTCCTATATGGTTGCGATTTATCTTCTCCGCCTTTGGGGGCCGAAGCACCCCATTGCCTAGGTCTGTATGAGCCTTGGGGCCGAGATCTGCCTCTTGGGCGTCTGTATCTGCCTCTTTGTGGTCTGACACTGTAAAGGACCAATTTTTAGAAGGCTAGTTCCTGCTAAATCTGTGTGGCTGAACCTGTAAGAAATCCTTTACTGTCTGCATTGATTTTGCTTTATCCTCCATTTTCTTTAACACCTCCTCTGCCTGAACACCAAACAAAGTATCATGCTGTAATGGAGCATCCAATAATTTTGCTTTAACATGATCAGGTAAAACTCTGTTCTTTTTACCAAGCATGCCTTCGAATGACAGAACCTGTAACTGCGGCTCTGCAAAAAGCCTCTAATGAATCAAAACCACATTGCAAAGTATGCTTTCCCACTTGTTCAGCTGCATGCAATAAATCTTGCATTTCCTTGTTTTCAGGACCTTCAGAGCTTGTAAGCATTTTCGGTTTTAGCAGAGACATTAGGTATTGTTGATATTTAAGCATGTGAAACTGGCAATTTAAAGCCCTTACAGATAAAGTAGCAGAGGTGTAAACTCCCCCCCCCCCCCATCTGTCCAGTGCTCTAGAATCCCTATCAGAAGGAACAGGGTTTTTTGCAGTGGAAGCCTTGACCCGTTTGGGACCCTGAGAAACTGTTTCTGGATCAGCAGCAGGGTTTTTATAAAGAAATTGATGGGAGTCTGGAACCCTGTAGTACCTATCTGGCTTAACTGGTGCAGGGGGTAAAGAATCAGGAGACAAACTGGATTCAGAAAATACATCAACAATATCTAGCACAGGGGGGATAGCAAGAGGCCTGTGCTGAGGCAATAAAAGAAAGTCTCCGAGCCTTTTCTTGGATTCTGAATAATCCTGGCTCTCCCAATGGAAATGCTCCCTCATGGTGTGCAGGGTTTCCCCAAAAGAGTAGTCCTCAGGAGGAGAGGCTGAAGGGATAGTCTCTTCGGCATCAGAGTCCTCATAGCGAGGAAAAGAATATCCCTGTTCTGAAGAGGAATCAGAAGAAACAGAAACCTGGTCAGAGGAGTCATAGTCAGTGTCTTGCCTAGGCCTTTTATCAGGAGGGGGATGGGAACCCCTGATCAAGGTAATTAGGTCTTCGGCCATTTTAAGCATCTGTTTCTTTGGCATGGAGGACTGTCCAGGAGAATGTTGTACTTGTTTCTTTGTCTTTAAAAGGTGTTTTAGACTTTGCCTTGGCTGCTGAAGTGGTCTTGATAGTAAGCTGTGTAGGTCTGAAAACACCCTCAGAAGCCGATGCCTGCTCAGCGGCTCCAGCCCATCTGAGGGAAGTTTCCATAGGCCCAATACCTTGAGTTTCCAGAGGCCTAGTTGTCTCCGCGTGGGAGTCGGAGGCGGCCTGTGGCTCTGAGGTAGCGGGAGTCAGGGGCTGTGAAAGCGCCTCACTGAGAACCAGCAACTGGCCTAGAAGAGGCTTCATCTGTTTTGGACCTCGGATGCCCATCTCTTTCTTTGTCCTTGCGCTTTTTATGAACTCCGGTCGTCAGTTGTTCTGACGGCATTATAGTGTTAAACCTTCGGCCAAAGTAATGTAAAGCAAAATCAAACAGACGCTTAATAGTGCGTTGGTTGAATCTAGCACAAAACAGACAACTAGCAACATCGTGGTCAGGGCCTAGGCAAGGAATACAGTAAGAATGAAAATCCTTATGAGGTATTTGCTTCCCACAAGAAATACAATTGTTAACTTTTACTGACATTGGCCTGGAGCAAGAAAAAGTTTCCCCAACGGTGTACTTAGCTTTATTGAAGACTTCGGATCTGAAATTCAATTTCGAAAATATCAGGAGTCTGCCGACCGGCACTAACTGCTTTTGCTTCGGGCACCGCGCGGCAAGAAAGATTGGAGAAAATGGTGTCAGCTGCATCTTATATACCCCTGGCGCACTGACGTCAGGGAAGAGGCGAGAGCAACCGACGCCGGACCAGGACTTTGGAAATCAAGCCGACTGCGGGTAGCCTGCCAGCAGGATAACCCAAGTGTAATGACTGCAACAGTGAAACACGATGAACATCCAGCCCTGCCGTTATTCCAGCATGCTCCTTCCAAAAACTCTGAGTTAAGCTCTACCCACAATGCTCCTCACCAAATTACCTCAGATCAAGTTTGCAAACTAGTGACAGACAGATAAGAGACCATATCTGTGTCCCTATTATGAAGCTAGCTAGTCTTTGGGAGTATTCAATCCACTAAGAGTTCTAAAGGCAAGGGGAAGGAGGGAGAGAATGTCAAGGATTAGTAAAGATCGACAACACAGATAGAACGTTATAAGACAACTGCTTTATCCAATGGTATCAATCTTCACAATCCTTGACTGTGGGACAGAAGTCCCTTGCTACCTGAATCTTGGGAGGTCTCATGGAATAATACTCCTGAGCACCATTGAGCTGAATTATGTGAGTCCCCTAGAGACCTGGTCCAGTTTGTAATGAGTAATAAAAGGTATGAGAAGATGCCCATGTTGCCACTGCACAAATAAGAAAGATGCTCAGACATGAAAAACTGCAGATGTTGCTATAGCTCTCAATGAATATGCCTTTACAGTTCATGGTGGGTGGATACCCCTTTTATTGTAAGCAAAGGTGATACAGTCCTTAAGCCATTTAGCTAGAGTAGCTTTAGAAACTGGACTCCCCAAAGAAACTGAAGAAAAGGCAATAAAGAGCTAATCTAATTTTCTGATATCCTTTGTTCTGTTAAGTTAGAAACATAACTTATTTTAAATTTTACATTTGTTTACTGGTCCGACTGGACACGGGTCCTTTTTCAGCGGAGGCCCGGGAGAAAAGCTCCAAGAGTAACAGATACATACAACAGAGAAACAAATGCAGCTAAGTGAGAAGCAAATACATACAAGATAGTGGTTTCAGACTCAATAAGTAGAGCAACAATAATTTACATGAAAATTAGAAGTTATGTACCTACCATAACGTTCCATGTTAGTTGTCTTCTCTCGCCTTCTTTCTTGCTGGATGGGTTCGGAGCCCATCCTCGGCTCCAACTCGGCACTTGCTAAGCTCGAGAGCTAATTTTACCAGCTCGAGGCAACCCTATATCCCATGATGCAAGGCGGAGATTACTCAGATCTCGTTTGGTAGCTAAAGAAATAGCAGTATTTTCTTCCAACTTAGGAGGAAGAAATAAAAAATTCTAAATAAAAAATACTAAATAACATCATAACCCTCTAGAAAGGATCCACATAATCTAGTGACACTAGGAGTTGAACAGCTAGAAAAAGGTAATAACCTCTTAATAGAAGATGTATAATCTTCTCGGTCTGACCAGGCTAGGGGGAAGGAGGGCGGGACGCAAGAAAGAAGGCGAGAGAAGACAACTAACATGGAACGTTATGGTAGGTACATAACTTCTAAATGTTAAGTTGTCAATCTCGCCTTCATTCTTGCTGGATGGGACCGCGTCCCTAGCACCTCTATCCTGGGTGGCTCAATGGAACAGACTCTTGAGAACGGTGGAACCAAAATTTTGCTCCGTCTCTGGAGACCAAATCTAATTTGTAATGTGAGACAAAGGTATGAGGAGAGGCCCATGTGGCTGCGGCACAAATAGTGTCTATTGGAAGTCTAGCTTGAAAAGCTGTAGATGTAGCTAGAGCTCTGGTAGAATGGGCTTTTGGGTTAGAAACCAACTCTTTGCCTCTGAGCTGATAAATGTAAGTGATCACGAAAGACAGCCACCTAGATAAAGTTACCTTAGAAACTGGAAGGCCTTTCCTGTTCTCTGCATAGGATAGAAAAAGTTGATCAGATTTCCTAAAAATTTTTGTCTTATCCAGATAATATCTCAGCTGACGGTGAACATCGAGATAATGTAACTTTTGTTCAGCTCTATCAGAATAATTCGGGAAAAATACTGTAAGATCAATGGACTGATTTAGGTTAGTCTGAGATGCCACCTTTGGTAAGAAAGACTGATTATTTCTTAGGGATACCCTTTGTGGAATATTAGATAGGGAGGGCGAACACAGAGAGCATGAAGCTCAGATACTCTCCTGGCAGATTTAATGGCAACTAGAAAAAGTGTCTTCCAATAAAGCAATTTCAAGGAACAGGCAGCTGCAGGTTTGAACGGGGGAAGAATCAAGGATGTTAAAACTAAATTTAGATCCCACTGTGGTGGGGGGTCTCTAATAGGAGGTTTCAATAAAAAGATACCTCGAAGGAATGCCTTGCAAAGTTTATGTGACATAATGTTGTGGTCCAAAAAGCCTATATGAAAATTTGAAATGGCTGCCAGTTGAACTTTCACTGTGGAAGAGGAGGATCCTGAATTAAAAATGTCAGCTAGGAAGTTCCTGGAGTAGGGCCCTTGATGAGTGGAAAAGAATACACCCATGGCAGAGAGGGTTTTCCCATCTTTCTCACATCTGGTTAGTCTCTTTGGGGCCAAACAGGGATGATCAGTCAAATGGAGTGTTGACAAAAGACTTAAATGGCTCCAAGAAATCACAAAAGCACATCCAGGTGCGTCTCCTGATGGCAACACCCGAACCCGCTTGCTCTAGTTGGCCCTTTGGCAACATAAGCAAGTAGCCACAAGGACAAACTGAATAGATTCTACAGTGGCAAGCTGAGAAGCAAGTTTGTCTTAAACCCCTTCAGCTACTGCTCCTGAGAGTGTATATGAAAGCTCTTTAATCAGATCTCTCTGAAGTCTGGTAAAATGTGCCATACATTTCCAAGGACCTGAGAGCAAAGGTTAAGCATACACGCGCTTCCCAAACCTATCCATTCTCCTAAAATCCTTGTTAGGAGGATGGATAATAGGGACTTTCATCAGAAAGTTCCTTCTTGGTGGCTGCCGCTACCACCATGACATCTACAGGGATACCTTTGGGCCAGTGTCGCTTATTTTTTGGAGCAGAGAGAATTAGGTCAGGTCTCTTAGGGATCGGCTCGATTGCTCAGCGGGCTTGGAAGATACTTGACTATCAGTTTAATAAAATCAGCAGCAAGCAGAGACACCCAAGAGGTAGAGGGCAGGGCAAGAAAAGCCTCTAGGTATATTGATTCCTCTGAGGAAGTTTGGAGGGTAATCCAGCTACCCCTCTGTTTAAGGATTTCTAAGATGTCCCCGAAGGAAACATCTTCAGGAGGGGACTTTAGGAAACCTAACCCTTCATCAAAATCAGTATCTTTAGTGAAGGACTCTTCAGGGGAGTGAAAGTGCTTCCTCTTGCACTTTTTCTTTAAAGTTATCTCTTCGGTGGGGTGTTCTGGAGAGGTATCTAAAGAGAACAGAAAGTACAGTTGTGTACACTTACCATAAATGTAGACGTTAGAGTGTATTCACTGCTGCAGTCATCACACTTTGCTATTCGGGCCGTCTGAGGGCTACCTGCAGGCAGATTTCTGGGTTGGATGCTGTCGCCTCTTCCATGACGTCAGGTCATCAGGATGTATAAAACATGCAGCCAACGCCATTACATCAGTTTTTCTTTCCCCCCAAAAAAAAGCAATTATATGGTGTGGAACACCTCCAGTAAAAAGTAAATACCACTGCCATAAGATATGGCCAAAAAGAGGATAGGTAGAAAGAATAGAAAAGTCAGGGGGCTGGAGGGAGGGTAATCAGGACTGCAACAGTGAATATACTCGAACAGCTGCATTTATGGTAAGTGTACACAATTGTACTATGTCCTTCGTATTTCACTGTTGCAGTCATCACACTTGGGTTGATTCCCAAAGCTGAGGAAGGAAGGGTGGAGGCAGTCAAGAAGCATTAGGCTGGCTAGCAGGCCTTGTAAGACTGCTGTCGCAAATCCAGCTCTAGATTTAGAAAAGATAGGCAAGTGGTAATGCTTGGTGAAGGTGTATACAGAACTCCATGTTGTAGCTTCCAGGATGCCCCTGGTAGGAACTTCCCTGAGAAATGCTGTAGAGGTTGAGGTAGCCCTAGTGGAAAGAGTTCTGATTCCCCTGCGGGGTAGGTTTTCCATGATGTTTGTAGCAGAAATGGATGCAGTGTGCTAACCATTTGGAAATGGTTTGAAATGGCCTTGCCCTCTGCCCTGTAGCAAAGCTGACTAGCAGCTGGTCAGATTTTCTGAAAGGTTTAGTCCTGTCAAGGTAGAACCTTAGCTGCCCATGCACGTCCAAGGAGTGCAGCATCCTTTCCCCTTTATTCTGAGGATAAGGGGAAAAAAGTTGGTAAATGAATGGATTGGTTCAAAGCCACACTAGATACCCCCTTCGGCATAAATGATGGGTTAGTCCTGAAGGAAACCCTATCCGCATGGAAGATAATGAAGGGTTCCACAGCCATACGGGCCTGCAATTCCGACTCTTCTTGCTGAAGTTACTGCCAGAAGTAAGGCTGTTTTCCATGAGAGGAATTTTAACTCTGCTGAAGCAGCAGGCTCAAAGGGGGAAGCATGAGCTTCTCCAATACAAAAAGTTAAGGTCCCAGGTAGGAGTGGGAGCTCCCCTGGTGTCTTAAATTCTTGGCTCCTCTCAGGAACTGTTTGAGCAGCGGATGAGAAAAAAGGGGTGGCTCAGTATTATAAATGAGCTGAGATGGCAGAGGCATGAATCTTAACTGAAGACAAGAAGGACAAGCCTTTGTGAAGCATTTCTGTTAAGTAGTCTAGTGTATGAGGTAAGTTGGGCACAGTTGTGTCCATTCCCTGAGACTGGCTCCAGGAGCAGTATCTTTTCCACTTTTCCGAATAGGATTTTCCAGTACTAGGCCTCCTTGCCTCAAGAATGACATCCAGCACCTGCTTACTGAGTTGCTGGTGCAGAATTCAATGGATGAGCCAAGGCTGCTAGGTTCAGGGTCTGTAGAGGAGGATGCAGAATCTGGCCCACCTGCTGGGAGAGCAGAGAAGGAGTCTGAGGCAGGTGTCATGGTGGCAGCACTGTCAGGCTGAGCAAAAGAGGGTACCAGTGCTGGCGTGGCCAGTCTGGTGTAATCAGGATTATTTTTGGCTTGTCCCGTTTGATCTTTAGCAAAACCTTCGAGAGGAGGGGCAGACGGGGAAAGACATAGACAGAAGTTTTCCAAGGTGAAGGACAGGACATCAACTTTCCAAGCTTGGCTGTGGGGAGTTCTGGTGCAATATTTGCTCAAATGATAGTTCTGAGGGGAAGCAAAAAGGTCCACCTCTGATGTCCCCCACCTGTTCATCAAAAGCTTGAATATTTTGGGTTCAACTTTCCACTCGTGTGGGTCCATGAGATTTCTGCTCAAGTCGTCTGCCAGTGAATTTAATTTGCCTGGCAGGAACTGAGCTTGCAGGTGCACTTGACTGTGTTCCACAGAGCCATGGCTAATCAGCAGAGTGGGTAGAAATGGGTTCCCTCCTGCTTGTTTATGTACCACATAGCTGTGGTGTTGTCTGTTTTTACCAATAGTTGTCCTAAAAGAATAAGGCCTTTGAAGGCTGTCAGAGCACTCTGTACAGCTAACATTTCTTTTTGACTGACATGCAGGTGCATTTTGGGTTCCATTTTCCCTGAATGCACTGCCCTGCGAGCCCCCCCATGCATAGTCTAATGGGTCTGTTAGGCTTTGGGCATCAGGGGTTAGAGTGAAAGGGAGTCCCTTGTTGTGGTTGCAGGCCTCTGCCCACCAAAGTAACTCTGTCCTTAGGCAAGGAATGATAGGAATCATTGTTTCTAGGTCCTGAGAATGTTGACACAAAAAACATTTTAGGTACCATTGAAAATTTCCTCCGATGCAGTCTTGCATATGGAATTAATAGAATGCAAGAGGCCATGAACTCCAGGGCTCGCAGTATTTTTCTTGCAGATAGCCGGGGTTTGGTGGCCAGTAGTTTGTCAAATAAATTTGTTTCTCTGGAGTGAGGAATGCCATCTGGGAAGTTGTGTTCAAGCGTGCTCCCAGGAATACAATCTTTTGGCTGGGTACCAGTTGTGATTTCTTTTCGCTGATTGTGTACCCCAGTGAAGTTGTCTCTTTACAAATGCCAGGTGCTGTAGTAGCAAGTCCTGACTGTCCGCCTGAATCAGGCAATCATCCAAGTATGGGTAAATCTTAATTCTTTTCTGCCTGCAATATGCAATGGCTGGAGCTAGGCACTTTGTGAATACCCTGGGCGCAGTAGATAAGCCAAAGGGAAGTGCAGCGAACTGATGGTGGTGCATACAGCCTGCTCTGAAGCGTAGGTATTTCCTGCAAGATTCCCTTATGGGGATGTGCAGATAGGCTTCTTTTAAATCTAGGGTTGCTAGCCAGGAGTCCTTGGCTAGCATAGTAAGCAGCTGTTGGAGAGTCAGCATTTTGACTTTTGGAGCCACCAGAAAGGTGTTGAGAACAGACAGATCCAGGATAGGACACCAAGAGTTTTATTTTCTGGGAACCAGAAACAGGCTGGAATAAAAGCCTTGTACTCTTTGTTCTGCTGGGACAGGTTGAATAGCCTTGATACTAAGAAGAGAAAGTACTTGCTTTTGGGGCTCTGCCCACTGGTTTGGGGGGAGGTCTGGCCATCCACTTAGGGTTGGGAGTGAGTGGAAGTTGAATCTGTATCCCTGGGAAACAATGTTTACATCTTATCTGTCTTAGGTAATGTATTCCCAGATTTTGGCATGCAGGGCAAGTTTCCCCTCCTAAAGGTGCAAGTACTTGGGCAAGGCTTGGAAGAGGTAAGGATGAGTCATTGTGCCATTTTATCAAAGGATGGTGGCTTACTACTCCCTGTTTTGGACGTGGGAGCACTCCATTGCTTAGCTCTGTGCATAACCTGAGATTGAAGTCTTGGTGGTCTGCTGCACATGGGCTTGGGACTGAAGGCCTGGAAGGGACTGGAAAAGACCAAATATTTGAAGGCCAATGCCTACTTAATCTAGGTGGACCAGATAGGGCCTCTTCGAAACTAGATTTAAGCAGGCCTTTTAAGATCAGCTTGTTTTTGCTATCAATCAGGGTTCTGAAACTAAACCCATAACAGATCACACAATCTTCCTGTGGGTGTACCACTCAGAGACTAACACAGGGAGTGTGTGTCCATCTGAATTAGGCATCTTTCTGTCACATTTTTGGCACCTGTTAAAGCCGGAGGTACCTTTGCAGGGTTTGTTGGCCATAGTATAAGAAACCACCACCGTACACACACACCACACTGCTGAAGAACGTTTTTTTTTTTTTTGTATATCAAAGAGGAAAAAGGAAGGGGAAGGAAACTACCAATGATAGTATTAAGAGTTACCTGAAGGTAAAAGGGAAGAAAGTACCAACAATGGTACTGAGTCTACCAAACGGTAAAAAGGGGAGAGAAAACACACTCGTGCACACACGGAAAACTACCTAGAAGAGGAGCAGGTACAGTGGACAAAAAGTGTACACACACCTGCTAAAATGCCAGGTTTTTGTGATATAAAAAAAGGACACCACAATAAATCATTTCAAAACTTTTCCCACCTTTAATGTGACCTATAACCTGTACAATTCAATTGAAAACAAATCTGTTAGGGGAAAGTATAAAAAATAAAAATTGAGCTGGTTGCATAAGTCTGCACACCCTTAAACTAATACTTTGCTGAAACACCTTTTGATTTTATTACAGCATTGTCTTTTTGGGTAGGAGTCTATCAGCATGGCACACCTTGACTTGGCAATTTGCACACTCTTCCTTGCAAAAGCATTCCAAATCTGTCAGATTGCGAGGGCATCTCTTATGCACAGCCCTCTTCAGATCACCCCACAGATTTTCTATTGGATTTAGGTCTGGGCTCTGGCTGGACCACTCCAAAATTTTAATTTTCTTCTGGTGAAGCCATTCTTTTGTTGATTTGGATGTATGCTTGGGGTCATTGTCATCTTGAAAGGTCTTTCGGCTTTTCCCGGTTAGGGGTCACCACAGCAGAACTCCGGTCTGCTCATGATTGGCAGTGGATTTTTATGGTGCCGAGTTTTCAGCCAGATGCCAAACCTTCAAAGAAGACACGCCCATTCACCCTCGCACCTACCTGCATGTCTTTAGCATCACTCAACCGCGGGGAGGACATGCAGACTCCACATACAAAGCGCTCCAGCAGAGAACAGAACGAGAGAACCCCTTGCTGTGAGGTGACAATGCTAACCGCTGCACCACCGCGGCCCTAAAAGTGAAAGACAGAAATTAAGGATAGACATTAAAGATATGATATGGAAAAAACCTAACTTGCAGGTTGAAAAAACATGAATGCTCGACAGTTGGATAGAATGCATCTGGCACTACGAAGCAGCAAATGAAATACAAGGTAATTTGGTGAGAAGCACTGTGGGTAGAGCTTAGCTCGAGAGCTTTTGGAAGGAGTGAGCTGGGATAACAGCAGAGTCAGTTCCAAGGCTTGGAATGGAGGCCACAATAAAGGCTTATGTGAAGACTGACATCATCAGATCTTGAGGTTTCAGTATTTTTGTTCAACTGTCTATAATTTTTTTTTTTTTTTTTTTTTTTTTTTTAACTTTGTTACAGAAATTGGGAGAGAGGTGTAGAAAATTACACACTGTAAAGATGTAACATGAGCTCAACCAAACGTGTGAAATTGCAACTGCATATCAAGTGTTACAAAATATGCATAAACTGTTTATAATATACATACACACGTTATATATCTTGTACACACACAATCAGGAGTGATGTGTTATAAATAATTGTTTTAAAATAGAGTGGCTGCTTTGTCAGTATTAACACGGAATGCAAAACGGACATATGTGCATAGAAAAAAGTAAAGTGCTTAGCTATAAAATTGGAATGAATTACACACTATGAATGTAGGATGCAAATTATGTTGCATATGTATCTACATAGAAGTGAACAAGAGCTTGATATGAGATTTTCATGTGGATACTTAGTAGAACACCAGGGACAAAGGAAAAGAATACAAGAGAAAGCAGGTAGACAGCCTTACATCTTCCTCCAATATGTATTAGTACAAGACCATACTCAAATACCATCTCAAAATTTGGCATTGATGAAATTCTTATTGTATTCCTAAAACTGAGGAAAACAAAAAGTCTATACATGACAGTGCTGTACACCCCCCACCCCCCAAAGACAACACATCACAATAACTGAAGAAATATCCTGGATGGCTCATACTATTACAGCAATGAAAATCATTCTAGGTGACATTAATATTGACTGGTAGAACTTATCCTCGGACTTTCTTAATACTAGCATGAAGTGATTTCGGTTTCACGTACCCTATTAAAAACACTACTACTAGACAGTATAAAACTAACAACCACAGCTCAACACTTGACTGGACAATGGTTTCCAACCTAAGTAACTATACTACAGCTTTTATGCTCACAGGCACCTTAATAGGTTCATAGGTTAGTGATCACCTACAGACTTACACCCACAGAACTACTCTACAAATGATTAAGGAACATAAATACACCACTCGCAACATCTCAAAATTCAGCTAACTCACTAAAAGAAATAGTTTGATCAAGTCCTATAAAACACCGACACCTAAATGTATTAACCCACTTCAATACAATATTTCTATATATCCTGAATACTTTAGCCCTTCTGCATACAAAAATAAAAAACAATCATGCCCCCTGACTAAGCAGGTAAGCACATTATGCATGAAAGAGAAGGCATCACATGAATGTATATTTAAGTTGGATTTTATCTTCCAAGTAGCAACTAAACCACAAGAATCCATTAATTAACAAGGTCCAACATGTACTGAGAGTTGCCCCATCAGCGAGATGCCAACTACCCTATCGATGGTGGTGAGTGGCAAGACAATGGTTACTAGGATCTTGGGAAACAGAGCAAGTCTGCAGAGATGCCTGGGGACTTTGGTCCCATCAAATGAACCTGTTTTGGGGCAAGTGGTTAGTAAAACAGCAGTTCCACAGAGTGATTCAAAAGAATGGTCAAAAGCCATTTTGTAGTGGATTAGTTCTTTATTATGTTTCAAGCAAATGAGTGCTTACAAAGACTAATTTTAGTAAACTCGGGTTCACAATATATAATCCAGCCAAGTGGGGACGACTTTAGCTTGCACAGCCTTGTGGGCATAAACCTTTGAGTGGGACAGCTTATGGGTGCATCTGGGGGAAGGTATCAGGGACCAAGCCTACAAGTCTCTTTTTTTACTCTATCAAAACAGAAATAAATTACTGGCGCAAAATCTTTAGTACTGTGCAACAAACGTCCCGCAAGAAAAAAACTAAAGCCAATAAAAACTTTATCATCATTAATAGCCTAATAGGATTTAGGGATTATATTTGGAGGGCAACTTAATTAGGGTTTTAAGCCCAAGACATATGTCTTTGGTTATTCAAGTGCTTTTGTGAGAAACACTTAATCAGATCTGCCTGCCAGGGATGTTTTTTTTCTGGCTGCAAGACCTGATCAATAGTTCTTTGGCTTCCACAGTCCTAAAAAGTGCTGCCTAAGTGGGCCATTGACTCATCAGAAATGTACATGTGTCTGAAAACTGACTTGAAGGTGGCAAGTGAAGGGCTGCACAGATGGGGGTATGTCTTATGCTAACAGTGGGTTGAAAAAAGGGATGTGGTCTAAATTTCTCTCTAAAGAAAGGAGGAGAGACTGCACTCCTAGTACTGTGGGGTCTCGTATTCCCTTCCGGCCTTTCCCTATGAGAAGAACAAAAACAATATAAAGGGTCAGCCAATCTGGAAACTGCTGGGAGACTGGTTTTCCCTTCCATTCTGGACTAAAAGGAGACAAAACTCACCTGCTGTGAGGTTCTGATGACCTCAGTAATTTTTTTTAAACACCTTTACTGAATTATCATTTCTGGCATACGCAAATTTATATTCATATAAAAGTAATCGTACTATAAAACTTAAACATTATAGTTCACATACACACATTATATATATTAAATTATACACACACACACACACATATATATATCCTAAACAACGCAAATTATTAAATTCCTGCCATTTTTTAAAGAAGAAACATTTGTTAAACCATGACTTACTACACAGGCATTCGTACATGGATAACATGAAAACAAACCACAGACACAATCCTAGTTGCAAGCATTTTACATTACAAGCCGTACTGACACTCCCAGTTGCAAACACTACACATAGTATACAATCTACCCAATCTTTTTCAAACATTACATAGCTCATTTACGTCCTGCCACCTTTAAACCTCATTCCTCCCTTGTATGTATTGTTCCCACAATTCCCACTTTTCCTATGTAGTTTGCTACTACTCTTTTCTAAAGATCTCAATTACAGTTTTTATCTTCATTACTATATTCACTACTTCTAGTATAGTTGGTTTAGATTTTGATTTCCATTCTTTAGTAATTGCTTTTTTTGATAGCCACCGCAAGGCCTTACCATGTCTAGGCAATTCCAATTGTGTCACAACTCAGAAAAATCTCCTTCGTCAGACCAATCTGCCCACCCACCATCTCAGACAGTGCATCCCGCAGGGATGCATTAAATTCTGCGAATTCAACACACTCCAAGAAAATATGCTCCCGATTACCTCTTTCTTCTCAGTCCCACCTCCAACATTTGCTATCTACCTGAAAAACATTCTCTGGAGTCCACTTGGGTGTAGAAATATCTATAAAAACATTTTCAGGAAAAAATCCTAAATCTTCTAGATTTTGTTGCATACTTGGGAGACATACATCCTCCCATTGTTTCTTTGTGAATTACTTATCCAATCTCTCTTCCCAATCCTTTCTAACCTCCTCGGATTGATTTTTATAGTTATCACGCAATATTTTACATGCTCTACTACCAATTCCTTTAACAGCAGCCTCTGTTCTAGATTCTGTTAAACTCCACCAGTGCTAGTCTTTCATTTAGGACCTCGTTTCTCTTTGCCTATACTCCAAAATCAATCCTTGATAGGGGAGGCAATCTCTAACCTGCAGTCCAAATTCTTGGCGTCTTACCATCCTTCTTTTCTTCTCTAGTTATTTCCTCCCAATACCTTTGTTCCTTTGCCAGTTTTCTCCAATAAATTCCGGCCCCCTATTGTCTATATTCCTAATTGCAGTCATCCCTATTGGCAAACTCTCCTTTCTCCAATCCCGTGTTGACTTAGTGCTTAGAATACTTTCTGCTACTTTATGGAAATAATACTCAATAAGATTGTTATTCTTCTTAAAGCCCTGCATCCAAAATCCCAGTGTCTCCTTGAGCTTCTTCCCTGTTTCATCATCATACCTTTCCACTTTGAAGTATAATTTTCTGCTAGTGCTATGTATAGGAGTCTTAACTGTGTAGCTCTGAAATACCCGTTCAAATTGGGTAAACCCAATCCACCCTGTTCTACTGGAAGAATCAGCTTATCCCACTTGACTCTTACCATCTTCCCCTCCCAGACAAAGTCCTTCAGCTCTTTATTAATTGTTATCCATAACTTATCCTATGATTGATAAAAAATATACCTGACCTGTGTTTTAAGACTAAAGGGACTAAAAGCATTTTAACTACTTGTATCTTATCCATATAACAAAGCTTCCATTTTCTCAGTTTTTGTACTATCTTTTGTTTAATCTCTTCCCACACTAGAATCATTTTTAATCCATACTCCTAAAAACTTTTACCATGTCCCCATAAATTTGGATATTCCTGACCCAATTTGTGCGTGGGTACATAATTTACTATTGCCTTTGTTTTAGCTTCAACAATTTTGTATCCCAAAAAGATGTGAAACTCTCTCAGAATGTTCCACAACACTATAATGTCTCTTTCTGGTTTTGTCGGGTATAAAACAATATCTGTACAATAAAGCCAGCTTTTCTTGGCTACCATACCAATTATATGCTTGAATTTCTGACTCCCTTATTTTCTTTGCCAATGGTTCTAAACATAATGCAAGTAAAGGAGAAAAAAAAAAAAGGACACCCGTGCCTGGCTCCTCTGCTACGATGACTAGACTTCCAGTTTTATGCACATTTCAATGACTGTAGGATTATTTCTCCCTTGCTTTGGGGGTTAAGAATAAAAGGGGGGAAAAAAAAGCAATCATACAGTTTGGAGTAAAGGAGAACTCAAGCACCACTTTAGGCAAAAAGGAAATACTGACTCCATGACTGACCCTTCCCTTATGGAACGCTATAAATCGCTATTTTCACTTACGGGTCTGTAGTTTTGAAATCCTTCTAGTGCAGTTAATAGCAAACAAAACAGTTTTCCATGTTAAGTTTTTCAAGGGGGGGCGAGACAAGGGTTAAAAACAGAAAGCTTTTTCAGTCAAATTATAAGCAGCAGCAATGAGCTTTCTGGGCAGCCTTACATGTAGTATCTAAGTTTTTCAACAGGTTGCAGCGATGCAAAATGGGATCCATAGGCAAAGCAAGTTAGTTGTAATAGCAAAGAGGCGAGTCTTCCAAAAGAATATGCCAAGCTTTAAGTGGACTGTGATTACTGTAGAATTAAGTGACATGAATGTTAAGACAGAATCCAATTCTGTCCACGTCATCAGATGGAAAACCTTCTCAATTTGGCTAGGTGTGATTTTCTTGTAGTAAGCATCCTGGCCTCCTGAATGATGTCCACCACATCCTATGTGAACTCCCATCTAAAAGCCAGAGCTAAACCATTTAAACAGCAAGTTACAAAGTCTTCAGGTTAAGATTTATTAGGACTCCCTGGTTGTTAAGAGGTCTGACAGCAAATACAGTTGAGGGGGTTAACAGACATCCAAACAAGAATGAACCACCATTGCCCCTGGCTAAAAAGATGTGTTAGGAGAACCTTTGGCCCCTCCTCCCCAGTGTGATCTAAAAGGTAAGGAAGAAGGTAGATTACAGTGAATGCATACAGAAAGACCCATCCATTTGGAGAAGACCTCCACTACTTGAGCTTCTCAGTGTGGTGCTCGGAAACAAAATTTCCTCAGTCATTTACTGATCAGAGAAGCAAACTGATCAAATCGTTGGGGCAGCAACTGTTGGACCATATTCCTGTGTAAACATTCTCCTCATGGTAATCTGCAGCTGATCAACTGGAATGGGATGTATGGGTATATGGGACTGAAGAATTCTCTCTCAGGCAGTCATGGCCAGCCTGCATAAAGGATAATGAAGTCCTAGCCCCCTTTCTGATTTATGCACCACATTACAAAGCTGTCACTTGCAAGATCCCTTTTTCCACATCAGCTTGAAAACTTCTGATGGTGTGAATCAAAGCCATAATGTCCTTTATAATTACATATGTTTCTTTAAGTTGAATTTCATACCCCTTGTAACTGGAGGCCTTTTGATCAACCTCACCAAGCTAGGTCTGAGGTATCTGTGGTTAGGGCCGATTATGGAAGCCCTGTTCAAGAGGAAACCCTTCAGTCTGACCTGGCTGATCATCATTCTAGGTCCTGTGACCCAGGTTAGCCCAAGGATAATTTCCTAGGACTAAATGAACTTCATCTGCATACTCACTAGGGAGAACCAGTAATATGGTAATGGCACCAAAATTCATGGTCTCATAGTTCCATGAATGTGACTGCAGTCTTCAACACCTGAATGTACTGTGCAAAGAACTCTTTGTCCTGAGGGAGGAATGTCCCACAGTTCCTGAAGCCCAGGAATGCTACACTTCTGAAAGGAGTGAAAACTTGGTAAGCAGAAAGAAAATCCCAGGTTTTGAAAATAATTCCTGCTGAAATGCAACACCCAATCTCCACCAGGGAAGGTGCCTGGATGAGGCAGTTATCCAAGTAGATGTAAAGGTGAATGACCTTTGTTCTGCAATAAGTGGAGCCAAACAAACACCTTGGGCTATTAACTCCACTAGAAGGATTTCAAAATCAATCCACAGAAAAGACAATTGGAGTCTCCAACCACAAATGCAAGAAAGCATCTATGATCCCTGTAAACAGAGATATGCATGTAGACATTTAAATGTCCAAGGTAACCAGAGCTTGAGGAACAGGAGGGGCAAAAGGGCTTGCAAAATCAACATTTTGAATTTTATCACCATGAGGTAGGTTGTCACCTGCAAAAGGTCCAATATGAGCCTTTAAGAGCAGTCCTTTGTAGACACTAATGAGTTTTGACTATAACCCTCAGTTTTGCTGCTGCCTTAGCACTGATTTTATTGCCCCCCTCACTAAAGGGGTTCAGGTAGTATTGGGAAGACTAAATGATTGGCCTCCTGGCTCAGGGTGGAGGGATGAAATATTGTAGAAGAAACCCGCAACATCCACTCATTCCTATAAGGCATTCTCAGTTCCTTATTAACTGGGCTATCCCTCCAGCTACTTTGGGCTTTGGTGGGGAGGGGGCAGAAGGAAGAGCTCCATATAGTCATATAGAGGAAAGGATTTTGGGGGCTTCACATACTTCCTGTTCCCCTGCCACTGTGTACTGGCTCTTTTACTCTTTGCCTTTAGCTCTACCATGCCCAAAATAGCAGGGTCCAGATTTTGGTGGATAATTTCTGCCACACATGGCATGGGGGATTGAAAATGCAGTTTCCCTGATGACAAACACTTCCCTTTTTTCTCAACCCTTCTGAAGAATTCAACAGCAGTGATTCCCAAAAAATGGATCCTTATAAATTGGGGCACCAAGAAGCTGCATCACAGATAGTACAGTACCATAAATGTAGATGTTCAAGTGTTCACACTGCTGCAGTCATCACACTTGGGTTATCCTGCCGTCAGGCGGTCCCGCAGTCGGCCAGAGTTCCAAAGTCTTGGTCCGGCGTCTGTTGCTGCCGCTTCTTCCCGGAGGTCAGTGCGCCAGGGGTATGTAAGAGGCATCCAATGCCATTTTCTTCAGTTTTTCTTACCTCAGATGTCAAGTGCCCCAGAGTAGGTAGGCAATACATATTGCTAATTAAACATATAAAAAATACCTTCACTTACAAGCAAATACACCACAAAGGTTGTACAAGATAGAAAGGTATAGAAAAGTTCAGCTAGGTCAGAGGGGATGGAGGGAGGGTAACCTGGACTGTAGCAGTGTGAACACTCTAACATCTACATTTATGGTAGATATAAAACTGTACTATGTTCATCGTGTTACATTGCTGCAGTCATCACACTTTGGTTGAATCCCAAAGCCAAGGATAGGCGGTGGAAATGAACAGGGTTTGGAGAAGCTAGTAGACCCTGCAGAACTGCAGTGGCAAAGCCAGCTCTGGTTGTAGAGTATAGAGGTAAGGGATAGTGCTTGGTGAAGGTGTGCACTGAACTAGTTGCAACCTCCAAAGTATCCTTGGTTGGTACCCCTCTGAGAAAGGCTGTTGAAGTAGCTGTAGCCCTGGTGGAATGGGACCTAATGTTACCAGGTACAGGTTTCCCATGGTATGTGTAGCAGAAACAGATACAATGTCCTATCCATTTTGAAATGGTCTGTTTTGAGATGGCTTTTCCTTGTGATCCTGCAGCATAGGATACAAAGAGCTGGTCAGATTTTCTGAAAGCCTTAGTTTTATCCAAGTAGTAACGTAATTGCCTGTGAATGTCCAAAGAGTGTAGGAGCCTTTCTCCTTTGTTCTGGGGGTTTGGGAAAAAGGTGGGCAAATGAATGGTTTGGTTTAGGTCCACACTGGATACCACCCTTTGCATAAAGGAAGGGTTAGTTTGTAAAGCGACTCTGTCTTGATGAAAAATGACGAAAGGCTCCACTGCCATTAGGACCTGTAGCTCTGAGACTCTTCGTGCTAAAAAGTTATTGCTAGCAGCAGGGCAGTTTTCCATGACAAACTGTAAATCAGCTGTAAAAGCTGGTTCAAAGGGCGGCAGTGTAAGTTTTTCCAGAACAAAGTTGAGATCCCAAGTTGGTGTTGGTGCGCTCCGGGGCAGTCTTATGCTCTTAGCCCCTCTGAGGTACTGTCTTAGTAGTGGATGTGAAAATATAGGAGGATCCGTGTTGTACTGAGCTGAAACAGCTGAGGCGTGGATCTTAATAGATGAAAAAAGAAAGTTCTTTGTGCAACAGCTCAGTTAAATATTGTAGAATCTGAGGAATATTTGGAACAAGGGGATTTTGGCCTTTAGCCTGGTTCCAGGCGCAAAATCTTTTCCATTTGTCCGAATAGGTTTTCCTGGTGCTGGGCCTCCTGGCCTCCAGAATGACATCCATAACAGCTTTAGAGAGAAGTGTTGACTGGTTGCTTAGGTAATTTGCCATGCAGCCAGATTTAAAGTCTTGAGCTGGCTGTGTAGAATCCGATTGTTTTGCTGAGTGAGCAGGTGAGGAATTTAAGGCAAAATCCATGGTGGGCCTTGAGCCATGTTCCTTAATATTGGATACCAGTGTTGGCGTGGCCAGTCTGGAGCAATGAGCATCACTTGTGGCCTCTAATCTGGCTTTCAGCAGCACCTTTGCTAGAAGAGGCAGTGGAGGAAAGGCATACACTGTTAATGTTTTCCAACTGAATGAGAGGGCGTCCACTTTCCAAGCTAGTGGGTGGTATGTCCTTGTGCAAAATTTCCAAAGTTGGTAGTTTTGGGGGTTGGCAAACAGATGTCTAGGCGCCCCCATTTTTGAGTTATCATTGCGAATACTTGTGGATCTAGTTTCCACTCGTGAGGATCCATGATGTTTCTGCTTAGATAGTCTGCCAATGTGTTTTTCTTTCCTGGCAGGAATTGTGCTTGTAGTTGAACTTGGTAGGTCAGTGCTGTGTTCCACAAGGTCATTGCTTGCCTGCATAGGCGGTAGGAATGTGTGCCCCCTTGCTTGTTTATGTACCACATTACTGTGGTGTTGTCCGTCTTTATTAGGAGTTATCCTGGATGTAGGAGGTCCTTGAAAGCTGTTGGGCATTTTGTACAGCTAGCATCTCTTTTTGATGGATATGCAGATGCCTTTAATCTGTAGACCATTTGCCCTGAATGCACTGTCCTGCCAGGTGTGCTCCCCAGGCATAATCCGATGAATCTGTTATAGTTTGCCTGGCTGTGGGTAAGGTAAAAGGCTGACCCTTGTTGAGGTGACATGCCTGAGCCCACCATAGAAACGCCTGTTGAAGGCAGGGAATGAGTGGCATTATTGTTCCCAAGCTGTGGCTGTGTTGAGTCCATACGCTTTTCAGGTACCACTGTAATTTCCTCATATGCAGTTTTGCATATGGTATTAGTAGAATGCAAGATGCCATGAATCCCAAGGCATGCAGAATTTTTCTTGAAGGGAGTTGGGTCTTTGTTGCCATCATTTTGAAGTATTGAGTCAGTTGTCCTTGCTTGTCTGGCGTGAGATAAGCCATCTGGGCCGTTGTATTTAAGCTGGCACCCAGGAATATTATGTCTTGAGAGGGCACTAGTTTCGATTTCTTTTCGTTTACTGTGTACCCTAGGCAACTTAACAGGTGTTTGACAAACACCAGATGCTTTAAAAGAATGTCCTTGCTTTCTGCTTGAATAAGGCAGTCGTCCAGGTATGGATATATTTGAATTCTTCTTGTCTGCAGTATGCAATTACTGGTGCCAGGCATTTTGTGAAGACCCTGGGTGCAGTAGATAAGCCAAACGGCTTATAATGCATGAAGTCTGGCAGTTAGCTCAGAAGACAGGTGGGAGGTTGGCAAAATGGTTAAACCTTACAGACACAAGGTGCGGGGCTAGATTTTCACATGTGGTAACTGGCTAGACTTAAAATGGCACACAAGGGCAGTTAGCTTAGTACTAAATAATGAAACCAATGATAAACCTAAAGGTTTATAGCTAGGAATGGTTTATAAACTGCTTCCATTTGCCTCCTGTGTGATGCTCAGTACATCCCAACTTTCTTCATGCAATTGAGAAACTACAGGCTAGAGTCCTCTCATCTCCTTGACTGCATACTACCAATGAACTTATGAAATCTTCATTGTAGGAGCCTTTAAGGCAGCTGCCACCAAAATACAAAGCCAACTTCTAGGGTGCTAACCAGTCCTTGGGAAGCCAAAAAATCCTAACCAGCCTTTGTGATAACAAGCAGCCTCTGTGATAACAGGCACCAGATACGAGTTCTAACATTCTGACTGGTATCTTTGCTACCAGCTGAAAATATTCCTTCTGCTTCAGAAACTACTCAAAAGGATGACTTAAACAAATGGAATGTCTACTCCAGTACAAGTTCAAATGTGGGGGGGGGGGTCTGAGTCCATCTTGCCTTAATCATCCACACCATCTCCCTGAACTTGGAGATATCTGGCTGGGATGGAGGGAAGAGTGCAACCTCTTCATAATCTCTATCTGCACGACTCCAGACATTTTCTTACACCTGCCCTTACCGAAGGGGAAGATTCTAAAGGGGGGGAGGAAGATATCAAGACAAGTCTCTGAGCTCTGAAGAGTCCTGAATAGGCAGGAAGGTGGATGGCCACCAATCCATGTATATGGAAACCTAAAAGGGGCACCATGGTCACAGTTCATCTTGGTTGAAGAGCATGCAGAGGTCTGCATATCATAAGAGGCAGAACTATGAAGTGTCCGATGAGTCACTGACCTCAACATCTAAGTAATGAAGACAAGGTTAGCTTCCACCCCAAATGCTGGTGTCCAAATAAATAGATATCAAGGGAACTGATGCAAACTGTTAGAACACCAAATGAAGGGACTGAATGGTCTATTCTGCTGGAGTCAGGCCACACCTTGACAGAGTGTTTAAGCTAGTGCCAATGCCAAAAGGTTGTCTGACACGAGACAGAGATCTGTAGTAACCCTGGCACTAACTGAATGAAGGATTAAGTTGAAAGCTACAGTCCCAAGGCCACCTTCGATACTGGCACTAAAGCAGGTCAGACAGACAGTCTGATAGGGAACAAGACCAGAAAAGGAAACCAAATGTCCAGCAGCTAAACACTGTTGGCAGTGAAGTTAGCCAACTTACACCCAATGTTAGCTAGGAAGACATCCTGGGGCACATGCCTTTTGTATCCAACTGTAGTACATTTAAACCAATACTGAATACCTAGACCTTTCTAATTTGATGGCCTGGACTGGGGTGGGGGGGGGGGGCTGAGCTTAGGCACCACTATATTATACATATTTAAAACATGCATACTGCCTAGTGGCAGCCAAAGAACTGGAAAGCTCTTAAAGACCATAAACCAAGTGAGGAGTAGAGATCTCGCTAATCTGGATTTCTAAGAGGAGACCTAAAAGACTCAAGTTCCAAAACAGCAGACTTTTCCTTGCCTTTGGAAGTTTTTTTTCCGGGGGGGGGGGGGGGGAGGACAGAACTGCTAGAAAAAGCCTTAGCCACATCAGAGAGAGTATCCTCAAGTTAACCAACTCAAAGTGGTTGCAGCAGTCCACTTGAGGGTGAAGGCACAAATGTAGCACAAATCTCACTGTGCTTGACAATATGGGCCTCCCCAAGTCTAAGACATTTGAAGCATGTGTCCTGTGAGAAGATTTTTGCCCTACTCTTACATTTTCTGAATTTGTTGTTCTCCCTTTTATCTATAACTTGCAAGTATGATGCAACAAGTAACTTAAGTCACAGTTACAAAATACAACTCTAGCACAAACACAGCACGTGAAACAAATTAGCTAAAAAATCCAGCTAAAATGGCATTCTTACACAGAAAATTAAACTCTGCACCCTAAACAAATCAAATCCAACATGTACAGGAAAAAAGAATGGCCAACAACAATTCATTGAAAGGAGGAATAAAAATGAAGATATGACCTATAAATAAATCGTTTTGATAAAGAACAAAGTCAATGAAAATGCAAGGAAAAGTCTGGCAGTTAGCACATAGGATTATGGCTCAGAGCTGCTAGCTTCTCCAGGTTCAAGCTACATGGTCAAGACTCCTTTCTGCCTTTATTTGCCTACTATGCCACTGAGCAAGTCACCTGACCAAGTACTTCAAGATCACTACTCAAAAAAGGGACACAAGCCCAGTGAGCTTACTTGGTTACATATATTAAAAAGAAAAAAAAAGACAAACAGTGAAAGTAAACACTAGCCTGGACACGGTACTCTACAATGAGATGACATCAATACACAAAAAGAAATCTAGACAGGGTCCTGCTAAGCAAAGCATTAGGGCCTAAAGACAAGTGGACAGGTAGTCTGGGAAAGTTTTTACTGCCAGGCTAAATCCTGATTAACGAGTATGGGAAGTCTGAATCACCATCCTCTCTTACATTTCTATATAGGGTCAGGGCATTGTAACAAAATGTCATCTCATCTCCGATTCACAATATCCTGCCTTCTTTGACATTCAAGCCAAACTATTACAAGTAGTCTTTACACAGTTCTTCTACTAGGTGGACAGTCATCTCCTTTTGCCTTTTTTCCGTTTCTCCCAAATCTTTAACAAAACTTATTCTGCTCACCTGCCACATGTGAGAAAACTGATACTTTCTGATTCATTTACCCTCCTCTACAACTAGGACTACGCTGGCGTCTGCACAGATAGGTTCATAGGTAGGTTCTAGGCTATCTGCCCGAAGGTATTTATAAGCCTAGCCAGAATGTGCTGGCTTTCGCCACCCCCTAGATTGGCTCCCTGTGCCTCTGTCCAGCACAGCCACTGAAGTGATCACCGGGGTAAACGTTCCGTTTCCCATCCACTCATCAAGAGTGCTACCGTGGAGCTCTGCCTAACGTAGATTGGAATCTTGTTCCAAATGTTGTGGTGAGGTTTAGATCCCTACAGCGTGTGGCTCGAGTGGATAACATTTTCTTTAGGCGGAGCATGTCCATCAATTCTGGGATGGACATGGCCTTATATAGGTCAGGCAGAGATCACCTCTGAGAAGGCAGTATGCAACAGAGTACAGCAGAGTTGAATAGGGCATCTGTTTGAGGCCAGTGATCCTCTTGGTGAGGTACTTCTGTGGTCTTTCCAGCTGTTGCAGGTGTCTTGTAAGGTACATCCCAAATGGGGCATTGCACTCTGACGGGTTTGATGAATAGAGGGGCACAATGACCTTTTGATCTGCATGCAAACCCTTTTGTGATTAGGTGGGCCACATAGAAGGAAGGATTTTCTAACCACTTTGGCAATGCGGTTATCAAAGGAGAGATTACTATATACTTGGGTCCCCAGATCCCTTATTAGGTTTTCCGTATTTAGGGGACTACCACCTATGTGGTAGTTTGTGGGTACTTTATTTCCAAAGGGAAAAAATATGCACTTTTTGGCATTTAGCTTGAGGCCATGATTTGACACCAGATATCCATTTCAGCGAGATCCTTTTGAAGGATGTCTCTATTAGCCGGTGAGTCAATTATAGCCCCTAGTTTGCAGTAGTCTGCAAATTTGGTCAGCCATAGTCCTCCTGTACTTGTCTGTACCTCTGAGAAGTATATGCCAAACAGGAGGGGTCCTAGGACTGAGCCCTGGGGAACGCCACTTGTAACCGGTTTAGAGTCAGACCTAGCTCCCGCAACTCTCACCATGTGGGTTCTGTCCATGAGCCAATTGGCAACCCATCATCTTGTGACATAGGGGTTTATGTTCAGGCTGGTGAGCTTGTCTATAATACCAGAATGGGGAATGGTGTCGAAGGCCTTTGCAAGGTCTAGGTAGGCCGTGTGTACCACCTTTCCCTAGTCTATAGCCTTGGTAACTTTCTCAAATAAGTCCACCAGGTTAAGGAGGCATGATCTGCCCTTAAACCCGAACTGGGTAGGGTCCAGTGTTTGGAGGTTCCCAATGTCTCTGTTAATGAGTTCCATGATTATGCGCTCCATAGCCTTGCAGACCAAGCTAGTCAGGCTTATAGGGCGATAGTTCCCGGGTCTGTTGTGGCTCCACCTTTGTGGAGCGGAACAACTGTTGCTGTGCACCACTCTATGGGTACGTAGCCTGTGGAGAGGCGGAGTTTGAACAGTCTTTTTAGGAGAGGGGTTAATTCGACCTTGAGCTCATGTAGGATGCAGCCTAGGACACCATCCAGTCCCACTGATGCTGTGTTTTAGGGTTTGGAGAGGGCTATGTTAACCAGAGTGTCTGTGATTTCAGGGGTTCTACATTCTTCTGGTATGGTTATGGGCCCTTTTGGGGGTGAGAGGGGGGTGAAGTTTGCACTGAACCTGTCTGCCAGGATGTTGGCAATATCTGTTGGTTCAGTGTATTTTGTGCCATTCTGCACCAACTCCAAGCAGATCTGAGCATTGCCACTTAAATTCTTGACATAGCTAAAAAATGCCTTGGTTATCTTTGGAGTCCTGGGCAAGTTTTCTTTCAAAGCTTGCCTTGGACGATTTTATGAGGGATCGCAGTTTCTTGCTGATACTGATCAGGGATGTCTTCCCTTCTTGGGATTTTACTCTTTTTTTGTACTAGTTTCCTCCTTCTATTGTATAGCTGGTTTATGGCAGAGGTCCACCAGGCTGTTTTCTTTTTCTTGGAGGAGGAAGTCTTGATTTTGCTTGGGATAGCACGATCCACGCATTCTTGTAAGTGCCCGCAGAATGCATTAGTAAAGGATTTTGCAGCTTGGACAGAGTAAACCTTTAGCATGGTGGCATCGAAACTTTCCACCTTCGTCTTAAGTAACGTGAAGTTTGCTTTTGAAAACTTTTTCATGGTGGTTTCCTTGTCCGGGGGTGGGGGCGGAATGTGGACATCCAAAGTGATTTGTTTATGGTCAGATCCACACAGGAGGTCAAAGCCTCGCTGGTTAGAACACCGGATGACCAGGTCCAATACGTTGTCACCTCTGGTGGGAGTGTTGACCAGCTGTTCCAGGGCATTTGAGTTTATAAATTCTAGGAAATATTGGCCAAGGGAGTTAGTACTTGAGTAGTTCTCCCAGTTAATGTTTGGGTAGTTGAAATCATCCAATATTAGGGTGTTTTGGTAGGACCTTTATGTTACCCAGTGTTTCCAGAAATGTGGAATGGGGGTCCTGGGACATGGTGGGTGATCTGCAGCAAGCTACAATTTGAAGTTTTGCCCGTTGTTAGTTGCATGTGGATAATCTCTGAAGCATTATGCTGTGCCACTAACCTGGAGGTGTGGATATCCCTGATGAATATAGATACTCCCCCACCTTTTGTATTTCGGTCCGGGTTCTGTGGCCGAAATGTATGGTATGAGTTGTAGCCCGGTACTGCTGGGGTGCTCTCTGGAGCCTTAAACCAGGTTTCTGTTACTGCACATATGTCGATTTTCGCCATATTGAGGAGTGCCTCGAGTGGATGCATCTTGAGGTTTAGACTTCTGGCATAGAGTAGTATTACCCTTAGACTTTTGTTACTTGGGCTACTTACGGTGGTGGGTTTGTCTTATGAGCCTTACCCAAAAAAGGCAATATGGGGTGGCAAGAGCCTTGGCCAGTATACAAAAACCTAAGGGTAACAGGTGCAAGCAGTCTCTAGCAAAGCAGCGTGGCTTGTCAAGCATGTCATCCCAGGCAGAGGACACTTGACCCCCTTTGAATGACACCAGAAACTTTGCCAATTGTTGAAATTGATCATTTTTTTCTTTATACCGTGGTATCATTTTTGGTGAGGGCAGGATGTTACTCAGGGTCAGGGTCATACCGGCCTGGGCTACCTGATCAGAGAGCTCTTCCATGTCTCTTTTCATGTAGTCCAGGGAGGTACAGCTCAGGTCATTCACACCCTCATGGACAATGACAGAGTCATATGTGTTATGTGGCAGATCCTGGCACCCAACAGGCAGCTAACAGTAACCTTCTCCTTATTCAGCCTAGTGAGTGGGACTTCAGTTTTCCTGACTATAGAGAGTCACCTAATACTAGTATGTTGGGTAGGTTATTTTGCCTTGAGGGCTGTGATTGCGTGGCACACTGGTTTTGTGAAGTATGTGTTTCATGGTTTGTGTTGGGGGGGTGGAGGTTGCTTGGATGTCTGCTTTGGAGGGCTCGGTTGCTTTTGCAGCTTTTTAGAGCCTCAGAGTATGTTTTCGTGGATTTGCGTGCGTTTTTTACCGGTGCTGGTTTAATGGGTCTATGTGAGACTGGTGGTGTGATGCCAGAATTTCCCTTCTCCTCTTGACTGTCTGATCCAGTCTTGGGTTGAGAGAGCTTAGCCTCCAGTTTGGCGGTATAACTGCATCTTTCGCGTGTGTTAGTGTTTGGTGGTAGGACGAGAGGGTTGTCTGTGTACATGAGGCAGTTTTTACATTGCCTCAAAATGCCCAGATTCACCAGGTGGACTGGAGAATACACCTGAAACTGCCCTTTAGACATGCCTGGATAGGTACAGTAAACTGTTTTACTGAATGGCTGGCAAGGTCGAATAGAGAGAGCGCCTTGTCCTTCTGTAGTGCTAGGGTTTATAAAAGTGCTTGCTATGAGTTTTGAGCAAGTGCCGTGCTGAGAAATGAATGGCTTGAGTGCTTAAGTTGAAAGTTTGTCTAGTTCCAAGGGAAAAATTGAAGAGGAGACTTTGTGGAGCTGTAGCTAACTGGCGCTGCCCAGCACACAAAACCGGGCAAATGCATTTTTTATAGCAGGGGAAATGAAAGAGATAGAAATTAGCCCAAAATGGCCAATAAACTACTACTTTCTGACCTGAAACCACTCCTCCAGGGACAGATAGGCTGCTCAACACTCCCCTCTCTGACAGGTGAGCAGAAAAACTTCCTTCTGTCCAAGTAAGGTATGAGCAAACACAGATCTGTAACATGGCCCTGAATTCAGCAAGAACCTGAAAACTGGTCTATACTAACCTAGAAAGGCGGGCAACAAGTATATATATATTTTTTTTTTCAGAAAAAAAAGCAGATACAATCAAAACACTCTACATGCGCATAAAAAGATGCTTATTGTTATATATCTCAGTTCAGAGTTGTAGTCAATGCCCCTATTAATAAAGTGGGAAGAAACATAAATACAGAAAAAGCAGATGAATAAAGTGCAATATATATATATATATATATATATATATATATATATATATATATATATATATATATATATATATATATATATATATATATATATAAAATAGAAAACGAACAATCTGATTTAAACAAGTTACCCAATTAACCAGAAAAAAAAAAACCTCACAACTGAGCCCTGTTCCAGTCTTCAATAAGATAAGTTTTAACTGCACACTCCCGCTACTAGGGTGCAGGGGAACCTTCCCCAAAAAAGATGGTCTGGATCAGTGCTCAAGTTATACAAACAAAGCTAGATTCAGCAGGCCTGAATCTGGTCCTATGCTACAGCAACAAGGCTCACCAATTTCAGAAACAGTTCGAATAAGCAGGCACAATAAGCCCGTGACCTGAAATTCCCAGCTCAGAAGGGCAGAATCCAGCCTCTCCTCCCACAAGAGTGCAGACCACAAACCTTAAATGTAGAATAACTGGCCTGAAGCCCACGTGCTTAAACCAGAACTAATACACTTAGAATAGCAAACATTGAGCTTTCAAATCAGCAATTCCCAGCTTAAAAGAATGTAAGCTACCTGTCCTGCCACAACAGGTAAACCTTCTTAATGTAAAACAACCGGTATGAAGCCCAAGTGCTTAAACCAAAATACTTAGAATAACAGTTACAATTTAATCAGGCTACTACCAATCAGCAAGAAGTGCAGCAGAATAAATAAAACTGAGTACTTTAAGAAGAGGCGAAAGCAAAATAAGGAAGGAGGAAACAAATACAGTAAAAGCAGATGATTTTTTTTTCCTGGACATTTTGGTACCAACTGGCTGCAACACCTCTGCTACTAGCCTTGACCGACTTTTCATTCAAATATCTGTGTCACTACAAACTTCAGGTCAGTTGTACTAAATCGTTATAGGAATCCACACTTCTCATCTCTTCTTTCTACTACTATGTGTATTCCAAATCACCCTCCAGCATTTGCATGCAGAGTGACAGGAGTTGTAAATGTCTCCTTTATACAGCAGTAGTACTCCAGTCATCTGGGATATGCCCTTCTCTTCATAATGCCAGGAGTACCCTCACAGGCATTTTCCCCAACATACAGAGCACCTTCATCAGATATACAATGATTTCATTTGATCCTGCTGCCCCACCCCCAACTTAATTTTTCTGAGTCCTACTCTGACTTCTCAGGTGGATTTTTCTTTTTTCACTAAGTAGCACATGGGGCAGTGCAGCTTTTGCAGGATGCATACTTCTCACTTGTCCTGCATTTTTCAGGATGTTTTTTTGTCTTGTATGTTTGGTCTTTCATAAAATTTGTGGTTTTCTGGCAAATCACTGAACACTGTAGTCACTAAACAATGGCAAACATTTGAGATTCAGACTCATGTCCTAAGATTTTGCATTAGTGTGCATTTTAAGTTTAAAATAGTAATAGTTAAAAGTCTATGATGTTGTGCCTTTGTGACCCTAATTTTGACTTTGTCCAGAATTCTTGCATTAAGAGGTTGAGACATATGGGGGTGCGTTCACCGAGAGCTTTCTGAAGTACTCCTTACATCTGCCTTTGATGTCCTCTGGACAGGTGAACAGAATGTTGCATGCATCCCTTATGAAAAGCATTGGGAGGTTGGCATAATGGTTAAGGTGTTTGCCTTACAGACACAAGGTACAGGGTTTGATTCTCACATGGGGTAATTGGCTAGGCTTAAAATGACCCAGAAGGGCAGCTAGCCTAGTACTAATCTATGAACCTACTATTTTTCTTCCATTGTTTTGCAACCAGAAAGAGCTTTTCTGCCATCTGAAGATTCACTTTCCAGGAGCTGGTAGAGTTTCTCTATTGCCTTGCTGCAACTGCCCTCTTATCCAACCAGTATGTCTGTTTAGCCTAGTCCATCTTTTTTTATGTCATCTCCCACACTACTCCCCAACAACCTCGTGGACTTCTGCATTTGGGAACCTAATTTTATGCTTCTTCACATATTTCTTCCATCATGTTCAGACAAGTTTTGTGAAGCAGACCTTCAGCTCTACCCATTGTCCTCTTCATTCTGAGATATTTCAGACATATTACTTTGACTCTCTCATGCTTTCACTGCAGTCAACATCCAACCTCAACCTGAAGTCTTCAGCTTAGTCTATTAACCCTAGAGCCGTCTCGAACCATGTCCTGTAGATGATAGTAAACACTAGTGAGTTATGATGGGGTTGGATCACAGGAAATGACTTTGCAAGCTCCAATTTTACCAAAGTATTATTATTTCCCTATAAAGGAAAGTACCAGAGTTGCATACGGACCACTGTTATGTGATTTTGTGACATGGTTCTTGGCAAACCATGTGCTGGCCACCGTTAAACCATTTGCCAGAGGAGTCCAATATGGCTTGTCCACTATTCCTGCTGCTCCACCCATGTGGACCTCGGCAGTCCTCATATCCTGACAGTAACCCATTATCAACACCAAATCATTCTGTCTTGCAACTCCTGCCTGAATGCCCTCTTACTACTAGAGCCCAAATGTATAGCATAAGCTAAGATAATGAAGACTGTTCTATCTTTACACTGGAGCCTGACTGATTCACTGTTTTGAGAAGCCTCATCACATATTTTTGATATCAGAGAGAGATCCAAAAACGTTCACCAGCGCAGTATACTTGCCACTACTTATCTACTCCCCACACTTCTTTATGGAGCTCCCATCCTTGCTAACCTCCAGGCATCACAAAAATTAAAACTTGAACAATGCTATAACAAAGTTGCTAAATTTGTAGCAAATGCCCCATTCGAATCACTAAAATACCTAAATTGGTTAGAACTACCCAACTGACTGACTGACACACACTTCTTACCACTTATAAAATTGTCCAGCATCCATCTCACTTGTCTAGCATTAAATAAAACATTCTACACAACTATATTCCCAGTTGGTAGTTACAATCCAAAGGCCAAAAACTCCTGCCTGTCCCACAATACTGTCAAATCTGCTGGGCATAGTCTATACTCTTACCATGTTGCTAAGACCTGGCACTCCTCACCTGTATCCACCAAGTCAATATTCTCCCTTCCATCCTTCAAAACCATTCTAAAAGACTTCCTAGCCAAAAGCAGGCTTTGTTCTGGCTCAACACCAGTATAAAACTACACCTCTAAATGTAAAAAAGTAACTCTTCATACCTTACATCTACTTACTCACTCACTTCCTTACTTTGATCACCCTCTCTCACCGGCTCTCTCTAAATAAGACTGCTTTTCCTTCACTTCATACTGCAATTACCGTTTGTAATATACCAACTTACCTTTAATATTAGTCTCTATAAACAGGCTAAAAAATTTCTCCAAATACTGAATCACACAATTTGTATGTTAAATAAAAGTTTTCATATGTTTAATTTAGTATAATTACTTCAAGTGTAGATTTTTTTTTTATTACTTTTGGAGATTGCAAAATTGTTAAATTATTTTAGAATACTTAGAGATTTTTCACACTGGACCGCCTCTGAATATGGACTCCTACCAAACAGGACTTTTGTAATAATGAAATATCAATAAAAGAAAAGAAAATAAACCTCTCATGCCATGGAAGTAAACTGATAATCAAGTCAGAAACTGTAACATGAAACTACTTGCTTCAAACTCCAAACTTAAGGGAGGAAAGATGGAAGTGAAAACAGAGTGCAATCTCTGCAGTATGAGAACACAGTCAACTGTTTGACAGATTGAAATGCAAGCATATGGACCCCAAATTTGAAGTTCTTTTATGGTCTCCAGTTTCCTCCAACATCCCAAATATAGTTATCTGAATTTAGTAGAAATATCAGTAAATTCACATTTTCAGAAGAATTCCGGTGAGAATATCTCAGCACAGCACAACAAACTACAGATCAATACACAAGGGTACAAACCCCCTACAATACATGACATACAATTTGAAAGCTAGTGGTTTCATTAATAAAAAGGAAAAATACTAATAAAAGCAAAAAAGAAAATATGCACACTCAAAAATGAGTGAAGTGCAAAGAGCAAACATTCAGAACTAGTATGATGAAAACAAACAGTCCCTAGAGAGGAAATGTGCTCAGAGGGAACTATAAGAGACCACATTACAAGTGTAACACTGTGCAGTACAATTTTTTTAACATAGCAAAACATGCCGGAAAGCCAAATCCAGCTAAGAGTTACACTGTAGGTCATAATTATAACACAAAATCAAGGGATGTACCAACAAAGACAATTTTGACAGACTCAAGATTAAAACAGTAATGTGGGTTGCTTTCTTACAGAGAATTGCTGTACTACTTTAAAGGTGTAATGAAGTACATGGTCCTACAGGAAACGGGAGCTACAAAATTAGCTGTTGCAAAAGTCTTAAAATGCATTTTCTGTACTTATTATTCCTGATGTTGCCAGAGTATTCCACAGTTTTCCAACAGTAAATACGAGTGAATTGCTCTCGACTGCTGGACGATTCTGAAGCAGCAATAAAGTGATGTGTTGAATCTCTGAGGACACAAGATGGGGCTCATTTGATGATGTAGAACATCTGGGAATATAAAGGCATTTCCACATTAAACATAAATAAGCAAGGCAAACACTAGCAAAGAATCTATCCTTTTGTGCAGTAGACTGCAGATTTTGGAGGTTGAAAGGTGAAACTTCTCTTCATCTTTAGCTTTCTACTAGATGCCTGAAGGTTTTGGGCCAAAAGTGACTGGTATTTGGAGCTATTCATAATTCCCTCCACCTTGACTAAAGCCCCAGTTCCAGCTGAAGAAAAGCAACCCCAAAGCATGAAACTGCCATCACCATGCTTCACTGTGGGGATGATGTTCTTTTGGTCATGCAAAGTGTTGTTTTTGCGCCAAACCTACCTTTTGGAATTGTGGCCAAAAAGTTCAACCTCAGACTCAGACCAACAACACATTATCCCACATGCTTTTGGGAGACTATGCATTGTTTAGCAAATTTTAGCCCAGCCTGATGTTTTTCCGTCTAAGAAAAGGCTTCCGTCTTGCAACCCTACCCCATAGTCCACACATATGGAGAATACAGGAGACTGTTGTCACATGTAGTACACCAGTGCTTGCCAGAAATTTCTGCAGCTCCTTCAGTGTTGCTGTAGGTCTCTTGGCAGTCTCCCTGACCAGTTATCTGGTCTTTTCATCAATTTTGGAGGGACGTCCAGTTCTTTGCAGCATCACTGCTGTCCCATATTTTCTTCACTTGAGGACAGTCTTCACTGTGTTCCATGGTATATCCAATGGTGTGGAAATTTTTTCCACCCTTCTCCTGACTGATACCTTTCAACAATGAGATCCCTTTGATGCTTTGTAAGCTCTCTACAAACTATGGTTTTTGCTGTAGCAGGCAACTGAGTAAATGTCAGGAAAATCCTACTAGTACAGCTTAACTTTATTTGGGGTTAATCAGGATCAGAGGAAATTACTACGCTGATGGCTCTGGGGCCCTTACAAGCCTAGCCAAAAGTTTATCCCGAGAAAAAAAACCACAATCAGCACCTGTCGATGAGAGACACAGGTGGAACCCCTGGGACAAATTTGTGGTTGCACATCCACTCATCAAGGTTGCTCTTGAAGAGGGTTAGCGACTTACTTTGCTTGACGTGTATGGGGAGTCTATTCCAGAGACAGGACAGTCTCTCCATATGTTAATGTCACACATTAGACTTAAGCCTTTTGATCGGGTACTACTCTAAGAGTTGTACTTGGAGATGTGGAGCACCTCTAGTAGAGCAGGGTCTGAGACTGCCTTGTAGGTGAAACACTGATACCCTCTGAGCAATCTGCATGATAAAGTACAGCGACAGTGATTTGAGCCTGCCCACATAGGACAAGTGTTGGAGGCTATGGATTCTCTGTCAGGTATTTCTGTGGCCTTTCCAGTTGGTGCAGGTGCTTGGAGAGGTACATATTAAACTGGGCGTTGTACTCAATTAATCGGCCTAATAAGGGAGGAGTACAGAGAGATAATAACCTTTTTTCTGGATGCAATCCCTTTACTTAGGAGATGAACCAAGTAAAAGGCTTTTCTGACCAGTCACTACATGACGGTCAAATGTGAGATTGTTGTCAATTTGTGTGCCCAGGTGTCTCACCACAGGTTGTGTGCTTAGGGGGTTGCCGCTAATGTGATAATCAGTAGGGGCTGTGTTTTTGCTGAATGGTATAATACATTTTTTTTGCATTTAACTTAAGGCCATGACTTTGGCACCAGTCCTTTGTTGCTGTGAGACCCCCTTGAAGCATGCTATCATTTGGGAAGTTCATGGCAGCACCCAACTTGATCGTCCACAAACTTGGTCAGCCACAGGCCTTTTATATCTTTGCCTGGATCTCAGAGAAGTAGATGGCAAACAATAGGGGTCCCAGGACAGATGCCTGGAGAACACAACTAAGTGACAGGTCTGCTTTCAGAGGTAGTGGCACCTATTTTGACCTTGGGGGTCCTATCAGTGAGCCAGCTGGCCACCTACCTGATGAAAAGTACAGTTTTGTACCTACCATAAATGTAGATGTTTGAGTGCTAATACAGCTGCAGTCATAACAGATGGGTTCTCCAGCCGTCAGGCGTGTTCTCGGTCGGCCGAATTCCAAAGTCTAGGTCCGGCGTCGGTTGTCGTCACTTCTTCCCTGACGTCAGTGCGACAGGGGTATAAAAGAACCAGCCGACGCCATTTTCTTCAGTTTTTCTTGCCCCAGATGTCAGGTGCCCCCAGAAGGAAGGCAATACATAAAATTATGTAATAATATCAAAAAACAGTAGTTGCAAGCAAATACACCATAAAAGACTACCCCTAGAGGGGAAGGAGGGAGGGAAACCTGGACTGCAGCTGTATTAGCACTCTAACATCTACATTTATGGTAGGTACAAAACTGTACTATGTTCATCGTGCATACAGCTGCAGTCATAACAGATGGGTAGAATCCCAAAGCTAATAAAGGGGTGGTAGGCACTAGGTGGAACTAGGAGGAGCCAAAATGCCCTGCAAGACTGCAGTGGCAAAGCCTGCTCTAGATTTGGAGTATAATGGTAGGTTGTAGTGCTTGGAGAAGGTATGCACAGAACTCCAAGTGGCTGCTTCCAAAATATCCTTGGCAGGAACTCCTCTGAGGAAGGCTGCAGAGGTGGCTGTGGCTCTGGTGGAATGAGTTGTAATGCCTGTAGGCACAGTTTTGCCATGAAAGGAATAGCAAAAGCGTATGCAGTGGGCTATCCATTTTGAAATTGGCTTACCTTGAGCTCCTACCGCATAGGCCACAAGGAGCTGTTCTGATTTTCTGAAAGGTTTTGTTCAAGTAATAACGCAGTTGCTTGTGGATGTCCAAGGAATGAAGTAATCTCTCCCCTTTGTTTTGAGGATTAGGATAAAAAGTAGGTAAATGTATGGCCTGATTTAGAGCTACCCTGGACACCGCTTTAGGCATAAAGGACGGGTTGGTTCGTAAGGAAACTCTGTCCTGGTGGAAGATGATAAAAGGCTGTACAGCCATGAGAGCCTGTAGTTCTG
Organism: Protopterus annectens; assembly: GCF_019279795.1. Classification (NCBI taxonomy): domain Eukaryota; kingdom Metazoa; phylum Chordata; order Ceratodontiformes; family Protopteridae; genus Protopterus; species Protopterus annectens. The sequence continues at coordinate 1,149,020,268 of NC_056733.1, read as the reverse complement.
AAACTCTACGAGCTGAAGTGATAGCCAGAAGGAAAGCTGTTTTCCAGGACAAATATTGCAAATCTGATGAGGCAGCTGGCTCAAAAGGAGGCAAAGTCAGTTTTCCCAGAATGAAATTAAGATCCCAAGCAGGTATTGGTTGTTTCCTTGGAGGTCTTAAATTCTTAGCCCCTCTGAGGAACTGTCTTAATAGAGGGTGAGAGAAAAAAGGTGGATCAGTGTTGTATTCTGCAGAAATGGCTGAAGCATGGATTCTGATGGAGGAGAACGCAAGTCCACTGCTTAGCAGTTCAGCCAGATATTGTAGAATTTTGAAGTAAATTCAGTTTTCCAGGGTTCTGGCCCTTTTTCTCATTCCAGACACAAAAACGTTTCCATTTTGCGGAGTAAGCTTTTCTAGTTGATGGCCTTCTGGCCTCCAAAATGACATCCTGCACCTCCTTGGAGAGTAGGACCTGCTGTGATGCTAAGGAATCTTCCATGCGGCTAGATTGAGTGTTTTTAGCTGACTGAAGAGTTTTGAAGCTGTGCTGAGTCAGAAGAGGCATTAGCGGCAGGGTCCATGGTGGGGAATGCGTCAGGCTCCTCAGGAGTGGGTACCAGTGTTGCCTTGGCCAGTCCAGAGCAATAAGGATCATCTTTGGTCTGTCTGCTCTGGTCTTCAATAGGACTTTGGGCAGCAGAGGAAGAGGCGGGAAGCATAAACTGTCATTGATGTCCAACTGAAAGAAAGAGAGCGTCCACTCTCCAGGCCTTTGGATGGAAGATCCTTGAGCAGAATTTTGTCAATTGATGATTTTTGTGGGAGGCAAAAAGATCTATGTCTGGCCTTCCCCATTCTTGGATTATTTCTGTAAAAACTTTTGGATGCAACTTCCATTCGTGTGGATCTGTCATATTCCTGCTTAGGTCGTCTGCCAGCATGTTTTCCTTGCCTGGCAAGAACTGTGCTTGTAGTTCCATTTGTAAGTCCATGGCCATGTTCCAAAGTGACATGGCCAGTCTGCATAGGGGATAAGAATGTGTTCCTCCCTGCTTGTTTATGTACCACATAACTGTGGCGTTGTCCGTTCTCATCAATAGTTGACCTGGTTGTAGAAGATCCTTGAAAGCTATAATAGCATTTATTACTGCTAGCATTTCTTTTAGATTGATGTGAAGGTGCTTTTCTTTTTGGGACCATTTGCCCTGAATGCACCGGCCTGTCATGTGCGCCCCCCAGGCGTAGTCCGAGGCGTCTGTTGTGATGACCCGATTTGCTTGAGGCTTGCTGAATGGAAGACCTGTGTTTGTTTGACATGCTTGAGCCCACCACAGAAATTCCTTTTGCAGACATGGAATTAGTGGTATTATTGTTTCCAAACTGTGGCTGTGTTGAGACCATAGGTTTTTTAGGTACCATGGTAGTTTTGTCATATGCAGCTTTGCACATGGGATTAGTAAGATGCAAGATGCCATGAATCCCAGAGCCTGCAGGATTTTCCTTGCAGTCAGCCTGGTGCAATTTGCCAGTGTTCTGAAATATTGAATTAGTTGCCCCTGCTTCTCTGGCGTGAGGTAGGCCATCTGGGTGTTTGTGTCCAAATTGGCACCCAGGAAAATTATCTTCTGAGAGGGTATTAGCCTTGATTTCTCTTTGGTGACTGTGTATCCCAGAGAGTTTAATAACATTACTACATAAGCCAGATGTTTCAGAAGAATGTGCTTGCTGTCCGCTTGGATCAGGCAGTCATCCAAATAAGGGTATATTTGTATCCCTTGAAGTCTGCAGTAGGCAACTACTGATGCCAGGCATTTCGTGAATACTCTGGGCGCAGTAGATAAGCCAAAGGGCAATGCAGAGAATTGATAATTGATTGAACCTGCAAGAAATCGGAGGTATCTTCTGCAATTTTGTCTGACTGGGACATGCAGGTATGCCTCCTTGAGGTCCAATGTTACCAGCCAAGACTCCTTGCCCAGCATGGGAAGAAGTTGCTGTAGAATGAGCAACTTGAATTTTGGTACGAGTAGAAATGTGTTTAGGATGGAAAGATCCAAAATAGGTCTCCAATCTTTTCCCTTCCTTGGCACCAGAAATAGCCTGGAATAAAAACCTTGACCTTGTTCGTGTGTAGGTACCTTTTGAATAGCTTTCATGTTTATAAGATCTGAAATTTGCTTTTGTGCCTCTGCCCTTTGATTGTGTGGCAGGTTTGGCATGCCTTTCATTTTTGGAAGGGTATGAAAATGGAATTTGTAGCCTCTGTTTATAATGTCCAGGATCCATTTGTCCTTTGTGACATGCCAATTTTTTGAGAATATAGTGCCAGCTTTCCTCCTAAGGGGGCTACCATTTGAGACCTGGTTGGCATGCAAAGGGGAAAGTCATTGGGTTTGCTTTCTGAAAGATTGCGAGTTGTCCTCACCACCTCTTTGTGTAGGAGCTTGCCATTGTCTGCCTCTATACGATCCTTGTGATTGTCCTCTGCCCCTCGGGTGCCTGTATCTGCCTCTTTGGGGTCTGTCTGTGGCAGGAAAGGACCAGTTTTTGGAAGGCCAATTTCTACTGAAACGTGGGGGTTGAACCTGCAGAAATTCTCACAATTTGCATTGATTTAGCCTCTTCCTCCATTTTCCGTAATACTTCCTCAGCATTAGCTCCAAATAGTACATCCTTTTGAAGAGGGGCGTCTAGTAATTTAGCTTTGACATGATCAGGCAAGGCTTGTTCCTTGAGCCAGGCATGCCTACATATGACTGAGCCTGTAACAGCAGCTCTACATGAGGCCTCTAGAGCATCAAAACCACATTGTAAAGTAAGTTTACCCACTTGCTCTGCACTATGCATCAAATCCTGCAACTCCTTCAAATCTGGTCGTTCAGGTTGTGACATTTTACTTTTCAACTGATATAACAGAAACTGTTGGTATTTTAGCATATGAAACTGACAGTTTAAGGCCCTCATGGATAAGGTAGCCGAGGTATATACCTTTTTTCCCCACCTTTCTAAGGAACTGGAATCTCTCTCGGATGGCAATGGATTTTTGGTAATGGAGGCCTTAACTCCCTTGGGTCCCTGTGAGATGGTTTCTAGGTCAGCAGCATGGCTTTTGTATAGAAATTGGTGCGAGTCAGGAACCCTGTAGTACCGGTCAGGCTTAACTGGAGATGGAGGTAGAGAATCCGGGTTAAGACAGGCCTCCGAGTAAACATCATCTAGGATGTCCAAGACAGGAGGTATAGCCAGAGGCCTGTGCTGGGGTAAAAAAAAAATTCCCTGAGCCTTTTCTTGGAATCTGAATAATCCTGGCCTTCCCAGTGGAAGTGTTCCCTTAAGGTATGCAAAGTTTCCCCAAATGAGTAATCCTCAGGGGGGAATACAGAAGGAATGGATTCCTCTGCATCAAGAGTCTTCAAAAGGGGAGTAAGACTGTTCCTGATCATCAGAGTGTTGTAAAATAATGGAGCCCTGATCAGAGGAGGGGGAGAATCTTCCTCCACTCTGGGCCTTTTGTCCGGAGGTGGCAGAGCGCCTCTGATTAGAGTAATTAAATCCTCAGCCATTTTAAGCATTTGTTTCTTAGGCATGGGGCCTGGAGATGGGCCCTGTGTAGCTGGTCTCTTAGGGTACATGGTTGCTTTAGACTTGGTGAAAGCCTTGGAGAAAGAAGAGGAAGGTCTGAAGACACCTTGAGTGGAGGTGGACCTGTCCACATTCTGAGTTTCAACTCCAAGAGTGGCTTCGGTATCTGTAGTCGGGGTGTGGGCCAAGGAGCCTGCGACCGCGGGTACAGGAGACACCGCCAAAGATGTGTCATCGGTAATCAGGGGCTGCGTAGGCGCCTCGCTGAGAATCGGACCACGTGTAGTCTGTTTTGGCGTGGTGTCGGTAGAGGCCGCGGACCTCGAGTGTCAGTCCTTGTCTTTGCGGGTTTTTTTTAGACAAAACCGGAGTCGGAGTATCCGACGACATAGTATAGTTAAATGCTTTCCCAAAATAATGCTGGGCGAACTCCGCCCGACGCTTAATAGTGCGTTTGTTGAATGTAGCACAAAAGCGACAGACCGAGACGTCGTGGTCTGGGTCTAAACAAGGTATACAGAGGGAATGGAAATCCTTATGCGGTATTTGCTTCCCACAAGAAATACAATTATTAACTTTGTCTGACATCGGTCTGAGGCAAGAAACGTTTCCCCAATGGGGTACTTGGCTTAGAAGACTTCGGTTTCCAAATTTTTCGTAATCTCAGGAGCTGGCCGACTGGCACTTGCGAACTGCTTCTGCTTCGGGCACCGCGCGGCAAGAAAGACTGAAGAAAATGGCGTTGGCTGGTTCTTTTATACCCCTCTCACACTGACGTCAAGGAAGAAGCGACGACAACCAACGCCGGACCTAGACTTTGGAATTTGGCCGACCGAGGACCCGCCTGATGGCAGGAGAACCCATCTGTTATGACTGCAGCTGTATGCACGATGAACATCAGGTACTTACACCAAGTTCCGTTAGCTTTTCGATGATGCCACAGTAGGGGATTGTGTCAAAGGTTTTGGTCAAGTCAAGGTAAGCTGTGTGTATTGACTTTCCCTCATCCAGTGCCTTGGTGGCAGTCTCAAAAAAAAAAAAAAAAAAGTCAACCAGGTTCAACAGGCAAGGTCTGCCCTTGACGAATTAGAGTGCCTCTTTAATTGATGGCAGGTGTGTACCCAACAAGAGTAAATGTTGAATTAAATCAAAAGGTGCTTCAAAGTTAAAGGGTGTGCACACTTACACAACCAGCTTATTGTACATTTTTTATATTTTATATCCCCCCCCCCCCCCAAACAAATTTGTTTGTTTTTCAATTGAACTGTACTTGTTTCTGGTCACATTAAAAGGTGGGAAAAGTTTTGAAATGATTTGTGGTCTCATTTTATACCACAAAAACCTGGCATTTTAACAGGGGTGTGTACGCTTTTTATATCCACTGTATGCAATGTATAAAGTATGCAAATGGAAAAAAATGTTAACATGTTTTTTTTTCCCATTAATCCATCTTTGCCCATGTCTTAAGTGATAATTTAATACAGGAAATCTTCAGAATTTTACTACTAGTGTTATCAAGTGCAGCAACTAAAGAGAAGGGGAACAGAAACATTTGAGGGTGTTGATGTAGGTCCTATAGAATAGCACTGGAAGTTGATTCAAAAAGTATAAACTGTTTTTGAAGCAGCGGGTACAGGTCATCATCATCTAAACATGATTGGACAGACAAGTACATTTGTGTACACTTACCATAAATGTAGACGTTAGAGTGTACTCACTGCTGCAGTCATTACATTTGGGTTATCTGCCTGCAGGTAGACCTCAGCTGGCCTGAATACCAGAGTCTTGGATTCTTGCGTTGGATGCCGTTTCTTCTTCCATGACATCAGGGGTAAAAAAAAAACATGCAGCCGACGCCAGAGTCTTGGATTCCTGCGTTGGATGCTGTTTCTTCTTCCATGACATCAGGGGTAAAAAAACATGCAGCCGACGCCATTACATCAGTTTTTCTTGCCCCAGATGTCAGGTACTCCCACAGTGGGAAGCAATTACATGTTATGGTACACCTTCATCAAAAAGCAAATACACCAGAAAACTAAAATACACCAAACAAGAAGGAAAGGTAGAGCCAAGAGAAGTCAGGGGGCTGGAGGGAGGGTAACCAGGACTGCAACAGTGAATACAAATCGAACATCTACATTTATGGTAAGTGCACACAACTGTACTATGTTCTTAGCGTTTCACTGTTGCAGTCATCACATTTGGGTCGATTCCCAAAGCTAAGGAAGGGAGGAGGAAGTTAGAGAGCATTAGGGCCAGCTATTAAGCCCTGCACGACTGCAGTGGCAAAACCAGCTCTGGATTTAGAAAAAACATAGTCATGTGGTAATGCTTGGTGAAGGTATGTGCAGAGCTCCAGATAGCAGCTTCTAGGATGTCCCAGGTAGGGACTCCTTGGAGAAAGGCTGCAGAGGTAGATGCAGCCCTGGTGGAACGTGATCTTATCCCCTGTGGAGTAGGTTTTCCATGGTGCTTGCAGCAGAAATCAATGCAACGGACTATCCATTTAGAAATGGTTTGCTTTGAAATGGCCTTCCCATCTGCCCCTGCAGCAAAGCCAACTAGCAGCTAAGAATTTCTGAGAGGCTTAGTCCTGTCCAAATAAAATCTAAGTTGTCTGTGCACGTCCAGGGAGTGCAGTATTCGTTCCTCTTTGTTTTGTGGATTAGGGAAAAAAGTAGGCAAATGAATGGACTTATGGCCACACTAGACACCACAGTGGGCATAAAGGAAGGACTGGTCCTGAGGAAAACCCTGTCTGCATGGAAGATAATGAAGGGTTCCACTGCCATGAGGGCCTGTAATTCACACTCTTCTTGCTGAAGTGATAGCTAGAAGGAAGGCTGTTTTCCAAGAAAGGAATTTCACCTCTGCAGTTGCAGCCGGCTCAAAGGGAGGGAGAGTGAGATTTTCCAATACAAATTTAAAGGTCCCAGGCTGGAATAGGCGGCTCTCCTGGGGGGGGGGGGGGTCTTAAATTTTTGGCTCCTCTAAGGAATTCCTTTAGCAGGGGGTGAGAGAAGAGGGGTGGCTCAGTATTATAATGTGCTGAAATGGCAGAGACATGAATTTTAACTGATGAGAAGGATAGGCCCGAGTCTGGCTCCAGGAACAGTATCTTTTCCACTTTTCAGCATAGGATTTTCTACTACTAGGCCTCCTTGTATCCAGTATGACATCTAGCACCTGCTTACTGAGGGAAACTATTTGGACAGCTCAAGGAATTAGCCAGGCTGCAAGGGTTCAAGGTTTGAAGCAGAGGGTGCAGAATCTGGTCCGCCTGCTGGGACAGCAGGGAAGGAGTCTGAGGCAGGTGCCATGGTTCCAGCAGTGTCATACTGCGCAAGAGGGGGTACCACTGCTGGTGTGGCCAGTCTGGTGCAATCAGTATTGTCCTTGGCTTGTCCTGTTTGATCTTTTGCAGAACCTTTGAGAGGAGAGGCAGAGGGGAAAAGGTATAAACAGAGAGGCTTTCCCAGGTAAAGACAGGGCAGCCACTTTCCAAGCTTGACTGTGGGAAGTCCTTGTGCAGAATTTGTCCAACTGGTAGTTCTGAGGGGAGGCAAACAGGTCTACCTCTGGAATCCCCCATTTGTTAAAGAGGTTGAATATTTTTGGTTCCAGTTTCCATTCGTGTGGGTCCATGAGATTTCTGCTTAGGTCGTCTGCCAGTGAATTTAGCTTGCCTGGCAGGAAATGAGCTTGTAGGTGCACTTGGTAGCTCAAGGCTGTGTTCCACAGAGCCATGGCTAGTCTGCAAAGAGGGTACGAGTGGGTTCCCCCATGTATAACAATTGTAGTGTTGTCCGTCTTTACCAATAGTTGTCCTGGAAAAATGCTGTCTTTGATGGCTGTCAGGGAATTCTGTACAGCTAACATTTCTTTTTGGTCGATATGCAGGTGCATCTGTCTCTAGTTCCATTTGCCCTGAATGCAGTCCCCTGCCAAGTGAGACCCCCCCCCCCATGCAGAGTCTGATGAGTCTGTTTAGGGTATGGGCGGCAGGGGTTTAAGAGAAAGGGAGCCCCTTGTGTTAGCAGGCTTCTGCCTACCAAAGGAACTGTGTCTTTATTCAAGGAATGATAGGTATTGATTCCAGGTCTCGAGAATGTTGACACCATAGCTTTTTAGATACCATTGTAGTTTCCTCATATGCAGTCTTGCATATGGAATTAGTAGAATGCAAGAGGCCATGAACCCCAGGGCTTGCAGAATTTTCCTTGCAGATAGCTGGGTCTTTGTGGCCAATAGTTTGAAGTAGGTTGGCCAACTTGTTTCTCTGGAGTGAGGAAAGCCACGTGGGAAGTTGTGTTCAAGCTTGCTCCCAGGAATACAATCAGGGTACTACATGAGATTTCTTTTTATTTATGGTGTACCCTAGTGAGGTTAGAAGTTCCTTTACAAATGCCAGATGTTTTAATAGCAAGTTCTGACTTTCTGCCTGAATCAGACAATCGTCCAAGTATGGGTATATTTGAATATTTCTCTGTCTGAAAAATGCAATGGCTGGAGCTAGACACTTTGCAAATACCCTGGGCACAGTAGATAAGCCAAAGGGAAGTGCAGAGAACGGATAGTGCATGAAGCCTGCCCTGAGGCACAGATATTTCCTGCAAGATTCCCTTATTGGAATGTGCAGGTACCCTTCCCTTAAGTCCAAGGTTGCCAACCAGGCATCTTTGCCTAGCACAGGAAGCAGCTTAGCATTTTGAATTTTGGGATTACCAGAAAGGTGTTTAGAACAGAGAGGTCCAGGATAGGATGCCAGGAGCTGTCTTTTCTGGGTACCAGAAAAAGTCTCGAATAAAAACCTAATCCCCTTTGTTCTGCTGGGACAGGCTGAATAGCCCTGATACTTAGAAGAGAGAGAATCTGCTGTTGGGCCTCCGCCCACTGATGTGGCAGTAGGTCTGGCCAACCATTTGGCGTTGGTAGGGTGTGGAAGTGGAATCTGTATCCTTGGGAAACTATATTCAAAACCCATTTGTCCTGGGTAAGGAGTTCCCAGTTTTTTGCATGCAGGGTGAGCTTTCCTCCTAAGGGAGCAGGCAGTTGAGCAGGGCTTGGAAGGGTTAAGTCATTGCGCCTAGAAGGGGGGCTTACTACTCTCTGCTTTGGAAGTGGGAGTCCCCTCACTGCTTAGGCCTGTGCATACCCAGAGACTAACCTAGGTGGTCTGCTGTTCCTGGGTTTGGACTGAGAAGGCCTGGAAGAGACTGGAAAGGACAAATTATTTGAAGGCCAATGTCTACTAAATCTGGGAGGCTGTACTTGTAGGAAATCTTTAACAGTTTGCATAGATTTAACTTTTTCCTCCATCCTTTTGAGGACTTCTGCTTTGTTGCCAAACAGGCAGACTTGGTTTAAGGGAGCATCCAGTAATTTAGCTTTAACATGATCTGGCAAGTTTTGCTCCTTAAGCCAAGCATGCCTTCCAAGTACAGACCCAGTGACAGAAGCCCTGCAAGATGCTTCTAAAGAGTCAAAATCACATTGCAAAGTAGGTTTACCAACTTGTTCTGCAGAATGCATTAAATCCTTTAATTCTTTGTGTTCAGCACGGTCAGGAATCAACATCATTTTCTGTTTACGTAGTCCCATAATATGCTGCTGGTACTTTAACATATGAAACCGGCAATTTAGAGCCCTAATTGCCAAAGTAGCAGTAGTTAGTATGGGAAAAGTTAGGCAGTCCTCCTAGATGTGTATTTAGAAAGGCACAATCATTTAAGCAATTGTTAGAGAAGGGAGGCAATGTTAGTATATCCACTGGGAGGCACATAGGGAATTTTAAATGTGGTAGATGTAGTGTGTGTCCTTTGGTATGTCCTACAAATTCTAAGTTCAGTGTAGCTGGTGTTTCTATTAGGCTCAGTGGACATTTTGACTGTTACACCAAGAATGTGGTGTATGTAGCCCAATGTGGTCAATGTCCAGCATACTATATTGGTAAAACTAGTAGAGCCCTTAGAGATCGCATTATAGAGCATCTGTCAGATATAAGATTAAAGAAAAAAACTAATGCATTGTATAGGCACATTGAATCAAACAGTGGGCATACATTTAAATTTTGTGTAATTCAACAAGTGGTTATGGATGTACAGGGGAAGGTCCTTGATCTCCACCTTGATATTAGTGAAATGAGGTGGCAATTGAAATTGAATGCCATGGTATTCCCTGGCATTAATGATTACATCACTATTGCCCCTATTTTAAAATTAAGGCATATTCTTGGATAAAGGGCTTATAATTAATGCATTTATTAATGTATGTTTATATATTGTTTTTAAACCAGTACTGCATATGATCGATTATCCAGTACTTTTTTACAGTACTGTATTAGCGTGTTTAGTTCACCAAGTAAATTGAATGGTAATTAATTAACTCAATTAATTAATGATGTCATGTCTTGTTTCTATTTAAGTGTGTAAGGTTGTACTTGGTTTTATTAGTTTCATTTGTATTCTGAAGAAGTCTGATTAAAGACTAAACCTAGGTAAATGTGTTTGTGGTTGGTTGTGTTTCACAGAGTCAAGTGCTGGTCCCTGTTTTATGTTAAAGTAGCAGAAGTGTATACCTTCTTAACTATTCTAGAGCATTGGACAGATGGGGTATCAGAAGGGGTAGGATTTTTGGCATCAGTAGCCAGAATGCCTTTTGGTCCTTGGGAAATGGTCTCTGGATCCACAGTAGGATTCTTGAAGAGGAACTTGTGAGTCAGGTACTCTAATACTGGTCAGGTTTTCTGGGAGCTGGAGGTAAAGTGTCTGGGGAAAGGCTACATTCCAAGAAAGCATCATCTACAATGTCCAAAACAGGAGGGATAGCTAAAGGGCCGTGTTGAGGAAGGAGTAAGAATTTGGAGTCAGAGTAATCCTGGCTTTCCCAGCAGAAATGCTTCCTAAGAGAGAGTGTGCAAGGTTTCACCAAAGAAAAATCTTCTGGAGGGGAAGCAGAGGGAATGGAATCCTCTGCATCAGAATCCTCAATGGTAGAGAAGGTCAAATCCTGTTGATTAGAAGGAAGGAACAGAAATATCAGATTCCTGATCAGAAGGAAAAATCGGTTCTAGTTCTAGGTCTCAGAGGGGGAAGGCTGGCTTCCCCTAATGAAGGCAATAAGGTCTTCAGCCATTCTAAGCATTTGTTTTTTAGGCATATAGGCCTGAGCATGTGGTTTGGATGTCTGTTTTCTAGGCATGGTGCGAGTTTTAAAGCCTGGATAAAGAAGATGGTGTTGGTTTAAAATGCAAGTCTATAGGTCTGAATACCCTCAGAAGCCGGTGCCTGCACAGTGGCTCTGGACCATATCCGCAGGTTCCATAGTCTAAGAAGCATCTCGCGGCATACCGGAATGGGTCTCAGTAGAGGCCTGCGAATCTGAAGTAGCAGGTATCTGAAGAGAGAGAATCTGCTGTTGGGCCTCCGGCGGACTGGTGACTAGCTTAATGAAAGAGTCGTCGGCAGTTTTGGACCTATGCAGTCTGTCTCTCTTTCTCCTTGTGTTTTTTCATAAGATCGGTAGTTGGATGGCTTAAAGCCATTTCGGAGTATGGATACAGAGTACCAAAATAATTTGCTGCAATGATAGCTCGACGACAAATAGTTAGAGGGTTGAACAAAGCACAAAACAGATAGCAAGGGACATCGTGGTCTAAGCAAGGAATGCAGTATGAATGAAAATCTTTGAGGTATTTGCTTTCCATAGGAAAGACAATTGCTAACTTTTACTGACATCGGCTGGAGCAAGAAAAAAAAAAAAAGATCCCCAATGGGGTTACTTATCTTTTTTGAAGACTTTGGTTCTGAAACTCGAAAACTAAAATTTCAGGAGTCGGCCGGCACTTGCGAACTGCTTCTGCGTAGGGCACCACACAGCAAGAAAAAGACTGATTGTGGGGGCACCTGACATCTGGGGCAAGAAAAACTGATGTAATTGGCTGCATGTTTTATACCCCTAACGACCTGACATGGAAGTAGAGACAGCATCCGACGCAGGAATCCAAGACTCTGGTATTCAGGCCAGCTGAGGGCTACCTGCAGGCAGATAACCCAAATGTGATGACTGCAACAGTGAAACATGAACATCAAGCTTGCTGTTTGGAGACAATAGGCTCAAGGCACAGATATGGTGGAATTGTTAGCATACTGATAAAGTCTGGGTGTGCTGACAATGTACATAAGAAGAAGTTATGTACTCACCATAATGTTCAATATTTGTAGTCCATCTCGCCTCACATTCTTACCCGTGGGTTCGGAGCCGAATGTCGGCTCAGACTTGGCCAAACATTTTTAGCTTGAAGTCTTTCTATTGGCTGGTATCCCATGCTGTACTGCTCTTTATCCCCAGATAAAGTTTGCTGCGAGCACCAGCACTCATTCTCCATGCATAACACCTACGGAAAGGAAGAACAAACCAAGAATGAAAAGGGAGCTCTGAAACCAGACCTAACCTCCAGATCCTCCAGGACGGGGGAAGGAGGGGGGTAAGTAAGAATGTGAGGAGAGATGGACTACATACAATCGAACGTTATGGTAAGTACATAACTTCTTGATGTTATGTAGTCCAATCTCGCCTACATTCTTACCCGTGGGACAGCGTCCCCAGCACCTAAATCCTGGGAGGCTCAGTGGAAAATACTCCTGAGCACTGTGGAACCAAAGGAAGACTTGCCCCTAGATACCACATCCAACTTGTAATGAGTAACAAAGGTGCGAGGAGATGCCCAAGTAGCCGCAGCACAAATATCATCCATAGACAATCTGGCCTGAAAAGCTACACATGTAGATACAGACCGAGTAGAGTGAGCCTTCACCCGGAACGGTAAATCTTTACCCCCCCCCCCCCCCGAGGAATAAATGAAAGAAATACAATTGGAAATCCACCTGGACAACATGACTTTGGAAACAGGAGACCCAAGTCTGTTTTCTGAAAACGAAATAAATAACTGATCAGATTTTCTGAGGTCTTTCGTTCTGTGCAAATAATGGTCCGACGCCACTTTGGGAAGAAAAGTGGGGTTTGGTCTGAGAGAAACCCTGTCCTTATGAAAAATCAAATAAGGGGGTTTGATTGATAAAGCTTGAAGCACCGAAACACATCTGGCTGACATGATGGCTACTAAAAAGACAGTCTTCCAAGTTAAGAATTTTAAATCGCAAGTGGCTGCAGGCTCAAAGGGGGGTGAAGCAAGACCCTGTAGAACAAAGTTCAAGTCCCAAGGCATAACAGGTTCTGATACCAGAGGACGACGTGACAAAGTGCCCTTCAGGAAAGCCTTACAGAGTCTATGTGCCATCAGGCTAGGCTCGTCTGCGACATGAAAGGTAGAAATCGCTGCCAATTGGACTTTAATGGTTGCGGCCACTGAACCCTGGTTAAAGAGCATAGACCCAAGAACTCCAATGCAGACGAAATTGGAGCTGTGCAAGGGTCAATCTTTTTGGCATGCGCCCAGATTGAAAACCTCTTCCATTTGCTGTAATAAATCTTCCTAGTCGAGGGCCTATGAGAGAAAGATAAAATATGAACCACCTTGGGCGAAAAATGATGAAGCCTAACTAATGACGGAAGTGGAGTAGCCAGGCTGTCAACCGGAGGGTCCGAAGAGAGGGATGGAGCTGCCCTGACATGCGTGTCAGTAAATCTGGTTGTGGGTCCAGAATCCAAGGAGCGTCCATGAGATACGGATGGAGAAAGGGGAACCAAATTTGATGAGGACAGTGTGGGGCAATCAAAATTATTCTGCGTCCCAAGGATTGCCTTTGACAGCAAGGGGACCAGAGGGAAGGCATATAGTAGACCAGAGGGCCAATTGTGGACTAGTGTGTCCCTGGGTGACTCCCCCTGAGGGGGGAGAAATTAACATGAAGTAGCTGCTGCATTTGGCACTGAGGGGGCTGGCAAAAAGGTCGCAGCAAGGCTGACCCTACCTGCGGAAGATCTGTTCCGCAACTTGACAGTTCAGGGACCACTGGTAAGGCATCAGAATAGCTCTGCTTAGCCTGTCTGCGATCACATTGGATTTCCCCGGAATGTGCATTGCCCACTGCCACACTCGCATGGCCTCTCTGCAAAGGGGACAAGACTTGGTTCCTCCCTGCTTGTTCAGATACCACACCACTGACATATTGTCCGAGTGGATTGCAATAGTCCCGAGAGGAAGAAAACTCTGAAGTGCTTGCAACACTAGTAGCACAGCTCTCATGACCAGGACATTGATATGCAGATGCATCTCGTGCTCTTGCCAGGTGCCTTGGACTGTCCTGCCTAGATAATTCCCCCCGCCCCAAATCTGGGAGGCTTCCGTGGTCACCGTGGCAATCAGGGGCACAGGAACAAAGGGCTTTCCTGCATTTATGTTGTCGGTGCGAAGCCACCAAATGAGATCCTGTTTGCACTTGTCTGCGAGTAGAATAGGGTGAGAAAGTGGATGTTGAAGGGACCACTGGGCAAAGAGTAGCCACTGAAGGAGCCTCATATGTATCCCTGCCAATGGGACTAACAATCATAGCAGCCATTGTCCAACAGTTTGAGGACCCATCTTGCCCTCGCTCTTCTCAGAGGGAGCAAAGCGTGAACTTGTTGTAGGACTCTGATTCTTTCCTGTGGTAGACATGCCCGCACAGGACTGTGTCTAGTTCTGCACCTATGAAAAAGTGACATACTGTGAGGGCAACAAGGCAGATTTTTCCCAGTTCAGTGCGATGCCCAACTGTTGACATAGGTCGATAGTAGCATCCCTGGTCTGAAGTAGTAGATGCCTGGTGGTGGCAGTAAGGAGCCAGTCACCCAGATACGGAAAAACTTGGCAATCCCTGACGTCTCAAGTGAGCAGTCACCACTGCCATGCATTTGGTAAACACCCTGGGGGCTGTGGTGAGACCAAAGGGCAGGGCTCGAAACTGAAAATGACTGGCTCCCAGCCGGAAGCATAGGTGACTTCTGGATGCCCTGTCCATCTTTATGTGGTAGTAAGCATCCTTGAGGTCGATGGAGCACATCCACACTTCTTTTCCCGACAATGGGAGAATAGACTGCAATGTGACCATTCGGAACTTGGACTTTTGCACATGGGTGTTCAATTGACTGAGATCCAGCACCAAAAAGAATCAGGAGTAAGTCCCTAATCCAATCTGGTCTGAGGGGGCATGTTGGATGGCTCCTTTTTCTAGCAGCTTTGAAACTTCTGAAGCTGCGTAATCCCTTTGACTGGGTGGATTTTCTTGACTGGAGGGGAATTTGACAGGAAGGGGAGGACATATCCTCTGGAAATTATTCGTAGACTCCATTGGACCTGGGTGATGTCTTGCCAGGCCTCCGGGTATAATGAGATTCGACCCCAGACTGGCTCCGGAAACACACAGTCGGGCCTCCCATCAGGAGCAGCAGTAGGGAGAACCATGAAAGGAATTGCAGTCTCCAGAGTTGTGGGGGCCTCCTCTGCCCCTAGGGTGGTATCTCCCTGAATAACCACCCCCTCCCCTGCCTCTGGAGGGGGGCTCACCTTGGGCACTGGGAAAAAACCTCTGTGATTTCTTGAACCACATTTTGCCAGCCCTCTGGGCCTTGGGATAAGGCCTAGAGGGAAGGGAAAAATGGACACCTGGTGAGAGAGTGTCTTTCACCTTGGTACCGAACAAAGAGGAACCATCAAAAGTGGCTGTGAATGAAGACTTTAAGGCCTCCGCGAAATGACAAAGGCGCATCCAGGCCTGCCTCCTAAGAGCAACTCCTAAACTTGCAGCCCTACTCGCTCCTTCGGCTGCATAGGAAATTAGCCTCATGGAGGAGTTTGCAATGGAATTGAGGGTAGACATTTGAGCGTTGACTGTCTGGGCCACCGCCTCAGAAACGTTATCCGTGAGAGTATCTCCAAGCTCCTTGAGGAGAGCTCTCTGGAGCAGTGTAAAGTGTGATAAATAATATAGTGATCGTAAGGTAAAGGTTGCTGAAGAAAACGTATGCTTCCCGTACTGGTCCATGGTCCTAGACTCCTTGTTAGGGGGGGGTGGACAGTAGAGGAATTCTCGGCCAATTCCTTCTGAGTGGCAGCTGCCACCACCATGACATCCACAGGGACAGAAATTCTTTATCAGGAGGAGCAAACAAAAATCTGTTGGGTCTCCTGGGGACTGGTTCCCTAGAGTCAGGGGTTTCCCACACCCTTCGCAAACCAAATCCAGAAGCTCGAAGGGTGGAGATACCCAGGAGGTGGAGGGCTGAGCACCAAAGGCCTTCAGGAAGACGACTCCTCGGAGGGGGCTTTGGATGGCCAGTCACCTCAGTTTCAAAATATCTAGGATGATGTCAGAGAAAGAAACATCCTCAGAGGATGACTTAGGGGACCCCTCAGATTCCTCGAGGTTGGTGTCTGATGTGAGAGACTCATCCTGGGAATCTATGTGCTTCCTCTTGCACATGTTCTTTCTGGGTGGCTCCTCAGGCAAAAACTCTGAGGGGCCCTCAGAAATGTGGGGACCACTCATGGGGGTACCCTGAGGTCTTGGGGCTCCGCTGTCTAGAGATAGATGGCGATCAGAGACCTGCACCAGTGTAGTAGGGGACTAAATGACTGACCCGCATGATGCTGCTGACAACCTGACCAGCGCGCTCCGCATGGCCTCGAAGGCTGCCCCCCTCCCCCGAGTCCGAAGAACAACCAGCCACCGAAGCCCAAAACAAGAGTCAAACTTCCCCGTGCTGAAGAACCGAGAGGGAGGCTAGGAGCTTAAGAGGTGTCCTGAAGCCTCTCCCTCGGGTCTGACCGAAGAATCCCGAGCCCTGAAGCCCATGGATGGCACCGACGGGGTTGGAGCCGATGGCACTGATAAGCCGGGAGGGGCATCACACGAAGCCGGGCACTCCAGCTCCGAAAGCTGGGATGTGTTCGGAGGAGGAAGTATCGAAGCAGGTTGAGGGACTGGCTCCGGAGCAGACTAGGTCGGAGCCGAGAACAATTTTGCCAGAACCGGTGACTGAAGGGAGTCTCTGCATCACTCTATCGATGTCCACATCTGATAAGGTCCTGGAAGATTTGGAGGATAGAGACCTCCTCTCTGAAGGGGACCTGCGAGGAGGGGATACTGGCCTAATGCTAGGCGATCGGCTCCGAACATGATCCAAGAAGATTGGAGCCGAAGCAGATTCCATAATAACTGACACTTCCTGCGGCCCCGAGGACAATGGAGCTGAGGATGTCGAAGCAGACTTTGCTATTTTCTCCGGTGGCTCCAAGGAGACTGAGCCGGAGATCTCTTTTTTGATTTAGAGGATTTAGCCTTAGAGCTGGAAGCACTCTCCAGACCCTCCTCGGAGGGTTTCAGACGTCCCTTCAAAATCAATTTATTCTTCCTTTCCTGAAGAACTCGTGGACTAAAGGCATGACAAAAGCTGCACGACTCCTGGAGATAATCGCTCCCAGACAATACACACAGACAGAGCGTCCATCAGTAATTTTATAACTGCACCTAGAGCATTTCTTGAAGCCAGAGGGCTTCTGCACCCTAGTATCTCTGGACATGGTTAACCAACAACAATTAACCACGGAATAAATGGACCAATGGTCAAACAGTCACAAGGCAGGGAAAAAGCCCACAACAAACAGAACACAAGATCTCAAAGTTAAATGATCCTAGACACAAACACCGGGGGGGGGGGACTAATACCTCTAATTTAAACGTTTTTTAGTCCCAGTAAACTTTTATGACACAAGGAAAGCAAGGGGACAGACTAGGTCCTCTAACTGAAAACGGGCCTAGCCCGTTGGAAACAGCTAGTGGGATACCACAAATAAAATGATCAAAAACACAACTTTTCCACAAGACAAGGCAAGAACATACAATAGCTATTAAAAATAGCTTTTTTGCAAAATATTTCTCTGATAAAGAAAAAGGGTACGTAGCCACAGCCAAGAGCGAGACCCCATCCCAGCTACATGAGCAGGAAAAAAGATCTTGGGATAGAGAGCTGTGCAGCATGGGATACTATCTTAGCCCAGCTAACAGAAAGACTTTGTGCTAAAAAAGTTTGGCCGAGTCGGAGCAGACATTCAGCTCCGAACCCACGGGTAAGAATGTAGGCGAGATTGGACTACATATCATACATTTAGACAATGAATATGAGGGCCAAGCATGAAGCTTTGTAGTATTTACTGCAACAGGAAGGGAAGGTAACATACAATACACTTTTGCAGCTTGTCTTATTTTGTAAAAATACCCTGAAACAAAATATAAGAGCAGCGACTGAGAAACTGATGGTGTCAAAGTTTTGTAATTAGAAATTGCATTAGGGGTGTCAGAAGGATCCAGCAGGCCATTCCATATGAACTTTAGCGTGAAACATTCTATGATGCCCAGAATTGTATCTGTATAGCGAGTGGGGTGAAAACTAAGCTGCACATCAGCAATCATGTTATTGCTTAAATTGGTGGTCCAGTAGCTGTTTATATACCAAATTTTCCTAGGACTTTTGAAAGAGAAGGTATAACAGAAATAAAGTGACAAACTGAGTGGGACATAACATCTAGCCTTATGCAGATCTAAAAACATCTTCCAGCACTGTGGTACTGCAACTTATTTGATGGACCTGTTCATCAAGGCAGTAACAGTACACATTGTCAAGAAATACTATCTGTAGGAATTCAGGTGGTCATTTGATGAGACAAGGCTTAAAGGTCAAAGAAAGTACTAGCAAAGCACTGTTTGCATTAAAAGCAGGCTCATGTGGGCAAATATATATTAGGGCCAAGTTCCTGAGGGAAATCCAAACACCTGTTTTGTAGAGAGTTATGAAAATGAGCAATATGTTCTCCCTTACAATGGCATCAACTAGCTGCAAGAACAGAAAATTATATATTACTGTAACCTGGGTGGAGAAGTTGCAGTAAAACTGAAGTATTACTAATCTTTTAAACAATTAAAATGACTATATGTAGTGAACAGTTTCACACCAACATCCAAGCTTTACTGTATAGTCAGACTCCTTGTAATAAATTGTGAAATAAATGACCAGATTTTGAAAGTACTATAGGAGGTCAGTGACCGCAAGGATAGCCATCCAGTATCTGGAGTTTACAAAGGGAAGGGGGAAACATTAGTAGGTTGACCAGGTCGCCAGGTCTTTCTTCTAGACTACATATGAAAGCACTAATATACTTACAATTTGGGAGTCCCGGATTCACCTTCTACACATCTTTCGAATGGGGGCATCCAGAGAACACACAGACTTCACACATAAGGCACCCAGCAGAGAACCAAACCAAAGAACCTCTGGCTGTGAGGCTGCAATGCTAACAACTGTGCCACGATGCCATCGTGCCAATCATAGGATATCACCCACAAATGTTGTTTGTTGTAGTTAATAGGGTGGGGTCCTGAAGTCTTCTAGAAAATGGTGGTGCCAAGGATACAAACAGGATAACAGAGGGCATCACTGCCTACTACCTGCAAAATCTTTAAGGGACCATCTCCCATTTAAGGCACTACCTTCACGGTTTGAATGAAACTGTGAAGGCAAATTTTTAGAAAATTTAACATGCACTTGAATGCTTTGCTTGCATCAAGTGTGACCATCTCCATAATGTTATCCAGTTTATACTTTTGCAGCCATGTGACCATCCCCCCAGGTGTGCTTCAACCCACCATTACCACCAGGGTTAGAAGTATTCGAGAAGGTATGCGAGGTGGAGTTAAGGGATAGTTTGGAGAATAACAGAAGATTACTAAACAATAGAAACAAAAATAAATTTTACACAGGAAGATAAGGAGAGCTTAGCTAGACTGAATTTCAGAATTTAAGGGTGGTAAAACCGGACAAGGGTGGGGGCCTAGTACTTTTTTTTTTGACAAAGAGCGCTATATAACACGTATTATAATGTGGCTTCCCTTAATGAAATGAATCGGGCACATCAAAAAATCAAATGTTTTTCAATGATTTATTTATAGTCACATATTCCTGTAGATGTGTATATTATATGTCATGCCTAGCTCCCCTCACACCGGTGATTTTCGGGATACCGAAAATTCATAAAGATCTGTCGGACCCCACCACTCTGACCTATAGTTAATGGTAGAAACTCCATAACTTACCCCCTAGCCAAATTCGTGGATATGAAATTGAAGAAATATGTGGAACAGATAGAATACATCTGTAAGGATTCATGGTCATTCTTGAAAAACATTCGGGATCTGACATATGGGGATAACATTAACGATAGACGTAAAAGATCTATATTATGGTAATAGCCATAGATACTGAAATAGAATGGGTGACCAGCTTGATTCGTACAAAAGGGGCCACTGAAAGTGAAATTTATCTCCTGCAGGAGTCATTGGATGCAGTACTTAACTACTTTATGTTTAATGGTAGGGTGTTTTTTTTTTTTTTTTACAGAAAACAGGGGTGGCCATGGATTCCCCTTGTGGTGCGAGTTTTGCCAACTTGGTGATGGCACAATGGGAACAGTCACATCTTTAGTAACAACCCAGACAGAAAAAAAAACACTCATTATTACACGCGTTTCCTTGATGATGTGTTGATTATGTTTAAAGGTTGTCTGGATGGCATTCCAAAATTTGTTTCCTATTTTACTGAGTCTACTAGTTTTTTGAAATTTACTTACAGTTTGGGCCATAACAGCATAACCTACTTGGATGTGGAATTATATAGACAAGAACACGATGCATCTTTTAAGGCTCGAATTCATAGGAAGCCAACATATTCAAATTAATTTCTGCAGTTCACCAGTTGTCACCCTTTACAGCAAAAAAGATCAGTAGGAAAGGGCGAACAGTTAAGAGCAGCACGAATGGTTTCAGAAGAAAATGAATTTAACAAGAATGTCAAGTATTATACGGCATGTTTTTGAAGTGGGGGGGGGGTATCCAGTATATTTACTTTACGAGTTGACCTTTGAGGTCCAACACAAAAAGAGCTATTGGTGAATATAGACCCATCCTAACAACAGTTTTGAATAGGAGTGGTGTAAAAGTTCATGATACTACCCCTGAATTTACCAGGAATATTTTACCTAGATTGACATTCAATACAACTTTTAAATTTGGATGCTCCTTATATAAAGACAAATATGTAAAAATTGAGATTTGTTGAGGTCGGACAAAGATTTGATGTCCATTATAGAACCATCCCCTGGGATTACTTATAGAAGGGGCCCTAATCTTAAGAATTTATTGGAGAATAGTCTCATTACTTCAACTAGAATTTCAGGTATGTACAAATGCGAAAGTTGTGCTTACTGTAAATTCAGAGGAGTAAGCGGCACCTTTACTATCGGGGGGAAAAAGTATACAATCAAGAATAGATTTAATTGTCTATCCAAGGGAGTAGTGAACCTGGCAAGCTGTAGATTCCGTCCTTGCTTTTACATAGGCAAGACAGATCGTACATTCAAGGGCAGAATATATGAACATTTGTATAACATTAGGAAAGTGAAAATACCTTAGTGAAGCACATATATGATCATCCTAATCATAGCCTCACTTTTAAGGTTATAGTGAAAGTTCACTATAACCCTGGGGGCACAATGAGTTTATTACTAGAATTTAGTGAACCTGTGTGGCAAATTAGTCTAAATGCTTCTAATCCACCGTGCTTAAACGAGTTTATTAGCTTGCTCAATTCTAATAGGCGGTTACAGTACTTTAAATATGTTAATAGCACAGCATGTTTTGATAGAACGTTATACTTTTAACATGTTTTGCAGGAATATTTATTAGCACAAATGTACTTTCTACTTATGAATTATTCACGTCAAACAAATATTTAAGAATCAAATTTGGTCCATTTCCTTCTATATGATATTTATGGAGTGCTATAATGTATTTTAACAGGGTTATTACACCTTTTAGAAGTGCATCCTATTACCATGTAATGTTTACTCAGTGCATATAGGATTGTTAATTAAATTTCTTTCATTGTCTGATGAAGTCTTACTTACTAGAGTAAGACGAAAGCACTCACTTTGTTTTATTACAAGTTTTTTAAAGTTGTGTGTGTGGAGAAAAGGAGCCAGCAGTCTGTTTTCAGTTATCATGAAATTTATAAGACTGACAATGCAGTGGAGTAAGCAACTTTTT
Source organism: Protopterus annectens (assembly GCF_019279795.1). NCBI lineage: Eukaryota > Metazoa > Chordata > Ceratodontiformes > Protopteridae > Protopterus > Protopterus annectens. Next base: position 1,148,998,608 of record NC_056733.1, on the reverse strand, counting down.
AAGCAAGTCTGCGGTAGTACTGCAAGTGTCCATATGAACTCCGATAAATTAAAGAGAAGAGCATACAAGGCAAAGATCAGAACAGCTACCATAAAATACAATTGCATTGAAAAAACAAACAGTCACACATCCAGCCATTTTATACCAGTAAACTGATAGAGGCACAAAACACGTTTCTGTGCCTGGGGACAAAAAATCTCTGCTTCCACATGCGTATGTAAACCAAGCCATTGTGGGGGGGGGTGAAATGGACAGGCACTTGAAACATTCTACATCTACTCAGGTGAATAAAGGCCATCTAAATCAATTTGAAACACTAGAACAGACTAAATCAGGGACAGAGCGATGAACATAAGCACATGGAATCGCACTGCAATCAGATAATACATTAAGTATGATGGGTGCCAGAGTGATGAGATCAACTGAAAGTCTGCTCTAATTTCTTTCGGATTGGTTGTTTAAAGGTGGCTGGACCATTATCCACACACAAAGGTGACTGCATTTTGTTTTATGGGCTTGGGGTCCTGAACTTGCCACTGGCAGACGATTACACCATCAGTGGGCCCAGCCTGGATGTCACTGATCCAAAGTTTTGGAAATTCAGTGCCGTTTACTCCTTCTGCTTGATTAGAGCAACTTAATCAGAGTAATGCTGCTGTTGACAAGGACAATTATTTGCTGATGATGGACAAATTTTAACATGCAAAAATGGGACAAGGAAAAGGAGAGGGAAATATGGAAAGAACTGCATCCCAACAGGGATGAAAGCACAAAGGATGGAGCTAAGGAAAAATGAAAACAGAGACTGCATATCCATCCATATATAGAATGAAACACGTCACAAATGTGTTTAAATAACTCTTTACTTACAGTAGGTAAAGTTAGGACGGTTGAAAGTAACTTTCAGAGAAAGGAATTTGATTTGTCACATTTCTAAAAAAAAGTAATACTTGGGTGTAGAAAGACCTGCAGAACAGTCAAAAATCCACCAAGAGAAAAGGCACATGCATCAATCAAGCTTTGGAGAAAAGTACAGTTTTGTACCTACCATAAATGTAGATGTTAGAGTGCTAATACAGCTGCAGTCATAACAGATGGGTTCTCCTGCCGTCAGACGGGTCCTCGGTCGGCCAAATTCCAAAGTCTAGGTCTGGCGTCGGTTGTCGTCGCTTCTTCCCGGACGTCAGTGCGACAGGGGTATAAAAGAACCAGCCGACGCCATTTTCTTCAGTTTTTCTTGCCCCAGATGTCAGGTGCCCCCAGAAGGAAGGCAATACATAAAAATATGTAATAATGCAATGCAATATAATCAAAAAACAGTAGTTGTAAGCAAATACACCATAAAAGAAAACCCCTAGAGGGGAAGGAGGGAGGGAAACCTGGACTGCAGCTGTATTAGCACTCGAATATCTACATTTATGGTAGGTACAAAACTGTACTATGTTCATCGTGCATACAGCTGCAGTCATAACAGATTGGTAGAATCCCACAGCTAAGAAAGGGGTGGTAGGCACTAGGTGGAACTATGAGGAGCCAAAATGCCCCGCAAGACTGCAGTGGCAAAACCTGCTCTAGATTTGGAGTATAATGGTAGGCTGTAGTGCTTGGAGAAGGTATGCACAGAACTCCAAGTGGCTGCTTCCAAAATATCCTTGGTAGGTACTCCTCTGAGGAAGGCTGCAGAGGTGGCTGTGGCCCTGGTGGAATGGGTTCTAATGCCTGTAGGTACAGTTTTGCCATGAAAAGAATAGCAAAAGCGTATGCAGTGTGCTATCCATTTTGAGATTGTCCGTTTGGAAATTGGCTTTCCTTGAACTCCTACCGCATAGGCCACAAAGAGCTGTTCTGCTTTTCTGAAAGGCTTTGTTCTGTCCAAATAATAACAGTTGTCTGTGGATGTCCAAGGAATGTAGTAATCTCTCCCCTTTGTTTTGAGGATTAGGATAAAAAGTAGGTAAATGTATGGCCCGATTTAAAGCTACCCTGGATACCAGTTTAGGCATAAAGGACGGGTTGGTTCGTAAGGAAACTCTGTCCTGATGGAAGATGATAAAAGGCTGGACAGCCATGAGAGCCTGTAGTTCTGAAACTCTACGAGCTGAAGTGATAGCCAGAAGGAAAGCTGTTTTCCAGGACAAATATTGCAAATCTGATGAGGCAGCTGGCTCAAAAAGGAGGCAAGGTCAGTTTTTCCAGAATGAAATTAAGATCCCAGGCAGGTATTGGTGGTTTCCTTGGAGGTCTTAAATTCTTAGCCCCTCTGAGGAACTGTCTTAAGAGAGGGTGAGAGAATAAAGGTGGATCAGTGTTGTATTCTGCAGAAATGGCCGAGGCATGGATTTTGACGGAGAGAACAAAAGTCCACTGCTTAGCAGTTCCGCCAAATATTGTAGTATTTGGAGGTAAATTCAGTTTTCCAAGGTCCTGGCCCTTTTTCTCATTCCAGACGCAAAAACGTTTCCATTTTGCGGAGTAAGCTTTTCTAGTTGATGGCCTCCAAAATGACATCCTGCACCTCCTTGGAGAGTAGGGCCTGCTGTGATGCTAAGGAATCTTCCATGCGGCTAGATTGAGTGTTTTTAGCTGACTGTGAAGAGTTTTGAAGCTGTGCTGAGTCAGAAGAAGAGGCATTAGAGGCAGGGTCCATGGTGGGGAATGCGTCAGGCTCCTCAGGAGTGGGTACCAGTGTTGCCTTGGCCAGTCCGGAGCAATGAGGATCATCTTTGGTCTGTCTGCTCTGGTCTTCAATAGGACTTTGGGCAGCAGAGGAAGAGGCGGGAAGGCATAAACTGTCATTGATGTCCCAACTGAAAGAGAGAGCATCCACTCCCCAGGCCTTTGGATGGTAGATCCTTGAGCAGAATTTTGTCAATTGATGATTTTTGTGGAAGGCAAAAAGATCTAGGTCTGGCCTTCCCCATTCTTGGATTATTTCTGTAAAAACTTTTGGATGCAACTTCCATTCGTGTGTATCTGTCATATTCCTGCTTAGGTTGTCTGCCAGCGTGTTTTCCTTGCCTGGCAAGTACTGTGCTTGTAGTTCCATTTGTAAGTCCATGGCCATGTTCCAAAGTGACATGGCCAGTCTGCATAGGGGGTAAGAATGTGTTCCTCCCTGCTTGTTTATGTACCACATAACTGTGGTGTTGTCCGTTCTTATCAACAGTTGACCTGGTTGTAGAAGGTCCTTGAAAGCTGTAATAGCATTTATTACTGCTAGCATTTCTTTTTGATTGATGTGAAGGTGCTTTTCTTTTTGGGACCATTTGCCCTGAATGCACCGGTCTGTCATGTGCGCCCCCCCAGGCGTAGTCCGAGGCGTCTGTTGTGATGACTTGATTTGCTTGAGGCTTGCTGAATGGAAGACCTGTGTTTGACATGCTTGAGCCCACCACAGAAATTCCTTTTGCAGACATGGAATTAGTGGTATTATTGTTTCCAGGTAGGCCATCTGGGTGTGTGTGTCCAAATTGGCACCCAGGAAAATTATCTTCCGAGAGGGTATTAGCCTTGATTTCTCTTTGTTGACTGTGTATCCCAGAGAGTTTAATAACATTATTACACAAGCCAGATGTTTCAGAAGAATGTGCTTGCTGTCCGCTTGGATCAGGCAGTCATCCAAATAAGGGTATATTTGTATCCCTTGAAGTCTGCAGTAGGCAATTACTGATGCCAGGCATTTCGTGAATACTCTGGGCGCAGTAGATAAGCCAAAGGGCAATGCAGAGAATTGATAATGGGTTGAACCTGCAAGAAATCTGAGGTATCTTCTGCAATTTTGTCTGATTGGGACATGCAGGTATGCCTCCTTGAGGTCCAATGTTACCAGCCAAGACTCCTTGCCCAGCATGGGAAGAAGTTGCTGTAGCTTGCCAGTCTCTGCCTATCTCCCCTTGTGTTGTTGTCCTCTGCCCTCGGGTGCCTGTATCTGCCTCTTTGGGCTACTGAAACGTGGGGGTTGAACCTGCAGAAATTCTCACAATTTGCATTGATTTAGCCTCTTCCTCCATTTTCCGTAATACTTCCTCAGCATTAGCTCCAAATAGTACATCCTTTTGAAGAGGGGCGTCTAGTAATTTAGCTTTGACATTATCAGGCAAGGCTTGTTCCTTGAGCCAGGCATGCCTATGTATGACTGAGCCTGTAACAGCAACTCTACATGAGGCCTCTAGAGCATCAAAACCACATTGTAAGGTAGGTTTACCCACTTCTTCTGCACTATGCATCAAATCCTGCATCTCCTTCAAATCTGGTTGTTCAGGTTGTGACATTTTACTTTTCAATTGTGATAACAAAAACTGTTGGTATTTTAGCATATGAAACTGACAGTTTAAGGCCCTCATGGATAAGGTAGCTGAGGTGTATACCTTTTCTCCCCACCTTTCTAAGGATCTGGAATCTCTCGGAAGGCAATGGATTTTTAGCAATGGAGGCCTTAACTCCCTTGGGCCCTTGTGAGATGGTTTCTAGGTCAGCAGCATGGCTTTTGTATAGAAATTGGTGTGAATCAGGAACCCTGCAGTACCGGTCAGGCTTAACTGGAGCTGGAGGCAGAGAGTCCGGGTTAAGGCAGGCCTCCGAGTAAACATCATCTAGGATGTCCAAGACAGGAGGTATAGCCAGAGGCCTGTGCTGTGGTAACAAAAGAAATTCCCCGAGCCTTTTCTTGGAATCTGAATAATCCTGGCCTTCCCAGTGGAAGTGTTCCCTTAAGGTATGCAAAGTTTCCCCAAATGAGTAATCCTCAGGGGGGGATACAGAAGGAATAGACTCCTCTGCATCAGAGTCTTCAAAAGGGGAGTAAGACTGTTCCTGATCATCAGAGTGTTCTGAAATAATGGAGCCCTGATCAGAGGAGGGGGAATCTTCCTCCACTCTGTGCCTTTTGTCCGGAGGTGGCGGAGAACCGATTAGAGTAATTAAATCCTCAGCCATTTTAAGCATCTGTTTCTTAGGCATGGGGCCTGGAGATGGGCCCTGTGTAGCTGGTCTCTTAGAGTGCATGGATGCTTTAGACTTGGTGAAAGCCTTGATGGAGAAAGAAGCGGAAGGTCTGAAGACACCTTGAGTAGAGGTGGACCTGTCCACATTCTGCGTTTCAACGCCAAGAGTGGCGTCTGTATCTGTAATCGGGGTGCGGGCCGAGGAGCCTGCGACCTCTGGTACAGGAGACACCGCCAAAGATGTATCGTCGGTAATCAGGGGCTGCATAGGCGCCTCGCTGAGAACTGGACCACTTGGAGTCGGCTTTGGCGTGGTGTCGGTAGAGGCCGCAGACCTCGAGTGTCAGTCCTTGTCTTTGCATTTTTTAGACAAAGCTGGAGTCGGAGTATCCGACGACATAGTATAGTTAAATGCTTTCCCCAAAAAAGCTGGGCGAACTCCGCCCGATGCTTAGTGCGTTTGCTGAATGTAGCACAAAAGCGACAGACCGAGACGTCGTGGTCTGGGCCTCAGCAAGGAATACAGAGGGAATGGAAATCCTTATGCGGTATTTGCTTCCCACAAGAAATACAATTATTAACTTTGTCTGACATCGGTCTGAGGCAAGAAAAGTTTCCCCAATGGGGTACTTAGCTTTTAAGAAGACTTCGGTTTCCAAATTTTCGTAATCTCAGAAGTTGGCCGACCGGCACTTGCGAACTGCTTCTGCTTCGGGCACCGCGCGGCAAGAAAGACTGAAGAAAATGGCGTTGGCTGGTCCTTTTATACCCCTGTCGCACTGACATTAGGGAGGAAGCGACGACAACTGACGCCGGACCTAGACTTTGGAATTCGGCCGACCGAGGACCCGCCTGACGGCAGGAGAACCCATCTGTTATGACTTCAGCTGTATGCACGATGAACATCTAGTGGCACCAAAGTATGGAAGTGCTTAAGTTTACATAAAAACACATATTGCAAAGATAGTGTCCCAGTGGCCAACAGAAATCATTGCTTTGCTGATAATGAAGGTATCGTGTGTAAGCATTTTTAAGCAATTACTCAAAAGCTGGCAATTCACAGATATCAAAGATTAACTGGGTGTACACTATGTAAGAAAGTCACACACATGAAACAGCAGGGTTTTACTATTCACGTTTGTGCCAAAGCTGACACACTATGACAGAATCCATTTGAACAGGACAGGAAAGAGAACTGCTGGGCAAAGCATATTAAAAGAATGAACAAACACAAACTTCTTGCATTTAAATCCCAGCCTCGCATGGAAAAACTGGCAGTAAAAATATGAAGCCTGAAAATGTATTTCAAAAAATATCTCCTGAAATCACAACATGATAATACAGTAATAGTAACGACACCTTGGCCAAAGACGATTAGTGTTCAGTCCTTGTTGAATATCCCGTATCCTTCAGTCACAGATATGAGCTAAACGAAATAGGTGGGTGGGTATAATCATAGAAAAGAATCACAACGGAGATAAAGATGCTCAAGAAGGACTTGCTAGACTGTGTCAATGTAACTATTTTAAATATTCACTTTCCAGTTCAGTGGTGCTTACAGAAAACCTAAATCAGGCAACTTACAAAATTCTTTAGGCAAGCATGAAGGAGTAATGGGAGAGGGGGATGAACTTGCCAAATAAGTGTCTTTGCAGCCACAAGTTGCCACCTTCTACCTCCTATCACAAGCAAGACACATGCTCCCAACATCCTGCACAGAAATTAAACTGCAGTCGAGTCTGTTGGGCGAATCCTAGGCTTAAAGTTGTTATTTTTTACTTGTTTAACGGAGGTGGGCATGCTGTTACGTAGTTTGGCTACATTTACTGAGAACAATCACCATGAGAGCTACTGGATTTTTGGGGCTCTACTAAATTAAGTTCTTGGATTTAAAATTTCTCAGCGGTTTGTATGAGACCTGATGTGGGCATTTGAGTAGGTTCAGCTTTGTGAAGGTCCTTCAGTGACAGGTTCGTTACATAAAAGTTTACTTATTTTGTTATTGCCCTTCCCCAGAGTTACTCAAGTGGGTAAACAGGAGAATAATGAAAGCTGTAGAAGCACTCAAACTTTGGGAGGAGGAGGGACATAAACTGCAACTCCTGTATGGTCACAGAGTAAATGGCTTTACTTTGTATAGAAATCCTAGCTTGCTATGTGCACCCTCTTTGATTACAGAGTCTGAGGAGTTTTTTTTTTTTGGATCAGTCGTAACACTGCACAGTTTGGTATGGGTGCCTTGTTCAGTTTTAGTATTGCCGGAACAGAGTATTGTACAGTTACTTGCTGGTTGTCAGGCCAAGGTTTGGAATAAAACTGATTTATCCCACCCCCAGAATTTAGGATTAGTCTAGCCACATCTTTACCAAGGACAGGGTTCCATGGAGATAACATTGTAGGGCATCTAGTGATGAAGCTAGGCAGGCAAGGACCAAGTAGTCAGACTGACTTGACTGTGGCATGCTTTGATACCTTGTGCATGTTGTTTTAAGAACACATTGCATAGGATGGGTCATACAATGCAGACCAGAGGAATGTCTGCTTATTCTGGGTGGAAGCTGGAGGAGTCTAGCCATTAGACAGAGTACAACTGCAGAAGTAGCCCATAAATCAGCTGACAGTGGAGGTAGCTAACCACAGTACATGGAGCATGTGCAAAAAAAATTAGTGTCAAAGGCCTTTAACAGGTCTAGGAATAGAGTGGAGTGCGCAGGTAGAATGATTAACCACATCAAGACATTTTAAGTTGTTTGATGTTAGTGTGGTCAAATATCATGCAGGATCAAGAGAAGAAAATTTTCTCCTGGACAGAACTCTGAACAGTGGATATACCTTTTAAGCAATTTAACAGGGTGAAGGAAGACAAAATAGGCAGGGCGGTAGTTTTGTGAATTCTGAGGAATAAAAGAAAAATCACAATTTGCAGATCACTATGCTGTGGGGGGGGGGGGGGGAGTAATTATGTCCATGTACTTGGTGCACAAGTATTATTCAATAATGCTTTTTAAAAGAAAGAACGAGTTTGAAGTGACCATAAACCCAAATAAGTAAGTCCTGGGCTGCTCATGTTAACGTTGAAACTTTACCAAGGGTCTGTAAAACACAATAAGCTCAAAAACAAGGGGATCAAATATAAAAAATATATATATTTGATGCGTTAAGTTCTTTCATCCCTTATCAATGGGACTTCATCAAAACAAGAATTGCAGCAATAAATACCACTTATAAAGGGAATTGACAATAGACAGTTTCCTCTTCTAATTAATTTAGCAACCCGCCTAAGAGACAAACTTAACTCAATTTACCATGAGAAACAAAATACTGAAACTCATACCGTCCATAAAAAAGGCAAACTCTTCATTTTGAGTTAAGGATTTTAGTAGTATGGTTACTCCATACTGTCCATAAAAAAGGCAAACTCTTCATTTTAAGTTAAGGATTTTAGTAGTATGGTTACTCCATACCGTCCATAAAAAAAGGCAAACTCTTCATTTTGAGTTAAGGATTTTAGTAGTATGGTTACTCCATATGGATCTGGTATTAAAGTGGTTAGGGACATTATATTAAAAAAATTGGATTATTTACGGGTAACTCAGATATTTTTAGAAGTGTTAGGTCAATGACCTCTTTCTGTGTACCACTCTTGGCTTCGAGAGGGACCACCAGGTGTGGTTCATGTAAACAAATCTGAGATGTGCAGTCACTGCAGACATCGACATTAAAGGCCAAAGTGAGGTCAAGGGGAGCAGTCTGGAATTTAAAAGTGATATGGCACTTGCACAGCAAAGGCACTTCCTTGATTCAACACTTGTGGAAGTAGGCATCCTGAAGGCCCATCCACTATCCTTAAGCTAGCTAAGAAGCAAAATAGTTCAGGTCACTTAAAGTTCAAAATCAGCCCAAGGTATCTAGTTCCCTTTCTTACACCAAAGCCAAGCTTAAAGCCTAGCCCCTTGTCAATACAGTGGAACCCTGAATTGCCATGCATAAACAAGATGCTCTGCCTCTTTTCTATAAAGATTTCTGGTGGCCTAGGACATCTAATAGGGAAAAGTGACTGGTTTCAGCAGAAATAAGGGAACAGCACTCATCTGGAGAGGATGGTCATCACCCACTATCACTTGTTTAGTGTGATGGCAGTACATGCAGCCAATAAACATGCTCATTTACAACATTTCCCTTAATTCCAACTTCTGGAGAAGGCCAAGAGGCACAATATCAAGTGTCATTCTGGTGGCTCCCTTTTGGCCCTGATAAGTGTTTTTGTAGCATTGCTTCAGAGTAGTCCTCAGGTCAGACTTTCAACTCCCCACTGTCTTGCAAGCCTCAATGACCTTTTACTCTGGGCTAGTTGCATGGTTTCTCCACTTACAGTGGTAGCCAGATACCTTGGTCCAAATTTAAGTTCTCTGAGACCAAGACATACACCCTGGTCTACCTCCTGAAGGGAAAGCTTGCAGTTCAAAAGATTCTTGTAGCTGAAGTGACGGCTATAAGGAATATAGCCTTCCAGGTGAGCATTCTGACAGCCGCATTAGTAGCTGGTTCAAAGGGCAGTGGTGTTAGTTTAGGTCCCATGCTGGAATGGGGTGCCGTCTGGGAGGTATGAAGTGAATTACCCCTTTTAGAAAACCATTTAATGTGAGACTGAAGACTGGTGGAGTAATCTGCAAGCAAGCAGAGACAGAAGCATGGACCTTTAAGCTGGTAAAAGAAAGCCCCTGTTCATACAAGTGAGAAAGATAAAGGAGTACTGAACTGATGTCTGCTTGAACTGGGATAGTGCGTCTGTCATGACACTAGGTGGAAAACCTCTTCCATTTTAATATGTATGACTCTGCGGTTAGGCTTTTGTCTCTTTTTGGTTAAAAGACAATGAAGTGGGTGTCATGACCCAATACTCCAGGCAGCTAGACGGAGAGATGCCAGATCAGGGTGGAAGACCGACCACCTATTTGGCTGAGGTATGTGTCCTTTGGGAGCATGCGAAGCCTCCCCTCACTGAGTACTGGTACCCTTAACAAGTGTAAGCTGTGGACTGGGAGATGAACGACTGACTGAAGAACAGGAAATTCATCACTGGTTTGGTACCTACGTCTCTAATGGACACAGGCAGCTTGTAAATTGTTCAAGTTAAGCTTGAACTGAGTTGAGATGGAATTCTGCTTCATATGGATGGGGAGACTTTTCCAGAAAGGGGGTAGTCTCTAGGGTTAGTCTAAGGATTATACTAGTCTCTCAAACAGGTCCTACTTATATCACAGACAAGGTTCAAGTCTTTAGAGCAGATAATTATGGTGCCTTTTGGTTTTGCAGACATGCAGGAGGTCCATCATGGTGGGGTCTGGCAATACCTTATATGCCAGGCATAAATAGGTTCATACTAGGCTATCTGCCAGAGGGCATTTATAAGCCTAGCCATAGTTTTGTGGCTTACGCCACCCCTTAGTTTGGAGAAACTATGCCCATTATTTAGCTGTGCCTCTGTCGAGCAGCGACACTGGGGTAACCCCTGGGGTGTATCTGCGATCTCCCATCCATTGGTCAAGATTCCTCTTGAACAAGGCCAGCGAGGTGCTCTGCCTCAAATAAACCGGGATTTTGTTCCACAGCATAGGGAGTCTTTGGGTGATGAATCTATCCCTCCAGCACGTCCTAATAATAACCGTGTCGAGGTTTAAGTCACCCGCCCTTGTGGCTCTGAGGGATCTAGATTTTTTGAGATGAAGCATATTCATCAAATCTGGGTTTGACATGGCCTTGTATGTCAGGCATAGGTCGCCTCTGAGTAAGCGGTACGCAACTGAATATGACTGGAGTTCTTTCAGTCGTGCAGCATAAGACAGATTTTTGAGACCCTTTATCCTTTTGGTGAGGAACTTTTGTGGCCTCTCCAGCTGCTGCAAGTGTCGGGTCAGATACATTCCGAATGGGGCACTGTACCCGATCATTGGTCTGATGAGTGATGAGTATAGGGAGACTATGACTTCCCTTGATCTAGATGTGAATCCCTTCATGATAAGGTGGGCAATGTAGAAGGTCTTCCTAACTACTTTAGCAATACGAGTGTCGAATGAAAGGCTACTGTCAACCTGGGTTCCCAGGTCCCCAATAACTTCTTCTGTGTTCAGGGGATTGCCACCTATATGGTAGCTAGGGGTAACCTTATTTTTCCCGAAGGGTATGACTATGCATTTCTTGGCATTTAACTTGAGGCCATGGCTCTGGCACCAGTTATCCGTTTCTGTGAGACCCTTCTGAAGGATATCTGTGTCGGATGTGTTCTCAACTACGGCCCAGTTTGCAGTCATCTGCGAACTTTGTCAGCCATAACCCTCCTGTGTTTGCTTGTACTTCAGAAAAGTAGATGCCAAACAAGAGTGGGCCCAGGACTGAGCCCTGTGGGACACCACTTGTGACAGGCTTAAAGTCTGACATGGCGCCAGCAACTCTGACCCTGTGGGTTCTGTCACTCAGCCAGTTTGCAACCCATCTTGTAATGTATGGGTTTACATTTAAGTTGATGAGTTTTTCAATGATACCCGAGTGGGGTATTGTATCGAAAGCCTTCGCCAGGTCTAGGTAGGTTGTATGGACTGCCTTTCCCTCGTCAATGGCCTTGGTGACTGTTTCAAAAAAGTCAACCAAGTTTAAAAGGCATGATCTGCCTTTGACAAAGCCAAACTGGGTTGGATCCAAAGTCTGCAAATTCCTATGTCTTTATTTATGAGATCCATTATGATCCTTTCCATGGCTTTGCAGATCAGGCTTGTCAAGCTAATAGGACGGTAATTTCCAGGGTGGGTGGAGGCACTGCCTTTGTGGAGTGGGACCACAGTCGCTGTGCGCCACTCCTGGAGTGCGTATCCGGAGGTGAGGCTAAGATTAAACAGCTGTCCTAACTGTGGGTTTAATTCCTCGTTGAGTTCATGGAGCACACAGCCGGGGACACCATCAGGTCCCATGGATGCTGTGTTCTTTGCCTTGGAGAGAGCAGTTCTCACCTGAGCGTTGGAGATATTTGGGGGGCTACAATCATTTGGTATAGATATCTCTTCTTTAGGCGGGGAGGGTGGGGAGAAGTTTGCACTGAACCTGTCAGCCAGTATGTTGGCAATGTCTGTAGGATCAGTAATCTTCACATCATTTTGAACTAATTCTGAGCATATCTGGGAGTTTCCTCCTAGGTTTCTGACATAGCTAAAGAATGCTTTATGGTTGTCTTTAGAGTCCTTAGCTATTTTTCTCAAAATTAGCTTTGGATGATTTTATGAGAGCTCTTAGCTTTTTACTTATAGTGATCAGCGGTGTCTTACCTTTTAAGGATTTTGCTCTATCTTGTAGTAGCTTTCTCCTTTTATTGTAGAGTTTGTTTATGGCTGGGGTCCACCAGACTGGACGCTTGCCTTTGGTACAAAGAGTCTTTGTTTTGCTTGGGATTGCCTGATCCATGCAGCCCTGCAGGTGCTGGTAGAAGGCATTTGCAAGTGATTCAGCGGTTTGAGTAATGTTAACCGCCGGCTCAGGGGCCTTAAAGGAGACCACACTAGTCTTTAGAAGTGTGAAGTCGGCTTTCGAGAAGTTCTTTACTGTGGTCTTTTTCATTTCGGGTGGGGGCGGGATGAGGACCTCCAGCGAGATTAGTTTGTGATCAGATCTCACCAGTGAGGGGTATACTTCTGGCGTTGAACATTGTGCTCCCATGTTTGTGATGATGATGTTCGCTCCTCTTGTGGGGATGGTGACTAGTTGTTCCATGGCATTTGAGTTTATGAATTCCAGGAACTTTTGGGCTAGAGTGTTTGGGCTCGAGTAGTGTTCCCAGTCTATATTAGGGTAGTTGAAGTCACCTAGTATGATTGTGTTCGGAGATACATTTATCCCCTCCAGTGTTTTCAGGAAGGCCATGTGAGGTTCCTGAGTTTGCGAGGGTGGCCTGTAACATGCTACAATTTGTATAGCAGTCTTGCCTATGGTTAATTGCACCTGGATGGTTTCCGATGCATCGTGCGATGCCACCAATCTTGAGGTGTGGGTGTCCTTGATGAATATGGATACCCCTCCTCCTTTCTTGGTATTGTCCGGGTTTTGTGGCCGGAACGCATGATATGAGGTAAAACCTGATAGTGCTGGGGTGCTCTCAGGAGACTTGAACCAGGTTTCTGTCACAGCACAGACATCGATGTTCTCCATACTGAGAAGGGCCTCTCCCCTCAACAGCCTAAGGTGGTCCTTACAGGACATATTGCTCATGCCCCAAGTAGGGCTATATCCTCAAAATCATCACCTACCACAATGTGCACAGGAGGAATATCCGACAGTCTAGGAAAAGGTAAAACTTAATAGTTCACTGGAAAAAGTCACAAAACACAACAGATGAATAAAAAAAGATCCAACCACGAATTAAGGCAGAACGACCTTTATAGTAAAAAAAAAAAAAAAAAAAAAAAAAAGTACAAGCGCTTTTGTCTGGACAAGACTTCTTCAGATACAAAAAACACACAGGTGCTACAAAAATTTATAATGCCTCACAATACAGTCAATTAAGCTTTTAAAGAAACACACACATATAAAGGATGTGCAGTTGTGAAATACAAGATATACTAATACTAAATACATTAGACTAAAAAACATTAAACAAAAGTAAAAAAACATTTACTTCTACAATATAATTCATGTTAAACCCTGGCTGCTTTTGCTAGTAGTACTTGTTTAATACTAATGTATTCATTTAGACCAGGAGCAATATGTGCCCTCAGCCTATGTTGCCATTCAAGTTCTTTATTTAATAAAATATTTTTGCAATCTCCCCCTCTAACATTATCTCTAACAACTTCAATAATGCCAAATTTATAACCAGAAAAAGAGGCACATATCTCCGAATGTTTAAAAAGTGCACTACTTTCCTTGGCTGTCCTAATGTCGTATGTGTGTTCATATATTCTGTGTCTTAGAATTAAATGTTTTTTTACTTTTGTTAAATGTTTTTTAGTCTAATGTTTTTAGTATATCTTATATTTCACAACTGCACATCCTTTATATGTGTGTGTTTCTTTAAAAGCTTAAATGACTGTATTGTGAGGCATTATAAATTTTTGTAGCACCGGTGTGTTTTTTGTATCTGAAGTCTTGTCCACACGAAAGCGCTTGTACTTTTTTACTATAAAGGTCGTTCTGCCTTCATTCGTGGTTGGATATTTTTTTATTCAAAACTTAATAGTTCCTCACAATACATATGTGCCTGGAAAAACCACTTCCTTTCCTAGTTAAAAGCCTTTTTCATTTTGTGTAATGAATCTCTGAAGGAAAGGTTTTTGGGTGGGGAAGTTGAAGAGACTTAGTATTATCCGGGTGAGTCACGGTAGATTTGGGGTAGATAGTAAAATAACCAGAATAAGAGCTTTACCTCATCTTCAGAGGATGAAGAGTCTCTCTCTTCTTGGAAGGCAATTAGGTTCATAGGAGATTACTAGGCTATTGACCCGGAAGTCATTTTATACCCAGCTGTTTCATCCCAATGTAATCCCATAGAAATGCTAGTCAATATCCAAGACTGCATCTAGTGAGGGCTGCCCTTGCCCAGGAGGGTTGTGGGGTCTATGCCCTGTAAGACTTTACAGTGCCCCATCCACTCGACCAGGTTCCTCTTGAACAGTGTCACAGAGGTGGTCCATTTCAAAGGAACAGGTAAGCCTGTTCCAAAGTCGTGGCAGTCTCTGGGAGATGAATAAGACATGCTGGAGGGACAGAATTAAGCCACAGGCCATATGTAGGTCCCCGAAGCAGGTAGCCCTAAACCTATATGATTTATGGATATACAACAAATTAATTAGGTTTGGGTCGTGGATTGCGCTGTAGGCCAGGCATCTCCCCTAAGAAGTCTAAACGATATGCAGTATAGTGACAGGGACTTTAATCTGTGTAAAGCACATGCTGGAGCCCCTTGATCTTCTTTTATAAACCTCTGAGGTCTCCCCAATTGCTGCAGGTGCTTAGTATGGTACATGCCAAATGGGGTGTTATACTCAATATGAGTCAGATAAGTGCCAAGTATGGGGGGGGGGGGGTTATAAAACTTTTGCTCTCAAGGCAATGCCTTTACTAGTCAAGTGAGCTACGTAGAAAGCTTTCCTTACTACAGTATACGCATGATGGTCAAAGCCGAGGTCACAGTCAACTTGTGATCCTAGGTCCCTTACGACTTCATGGGTACTTTGTTTTAGTCGGAGACAGAAGCCTTAGAAGGTTGTGAGAGTGGTCTGTTATTTAAAACCCATGAAGTCTTGTGCTATCTTGACCAGATCTTGGATTTCTGTCTGAGCCACAAGTGCTGAGGTGAGACCAAGGTGGAAGCACGTTTTGGTGTGATAGATCACTTAACAGGTGTGGTCGTGGGATAGAGAGTCATCTACTCATAAACTCTGTAGGAATGTCAGAGGCTAGGGGAGAAAGGAGAAGTAGTTCCAGAGGGAGACTCTATGTCAAAAGCTGGATGCCTATACAGCAGCTTCATACTGGACCAACGTGAGGTGGTGGTAGTAATGGGAAGGCCTGGCACTGGGGCAACATCTCTGGTGGTCATGTCACAGGATTCTGTGGAAGCATCTCACCAAGGTCTTCATTTGGCTTAGAGGTTGATGTGGCAGTTTTTTTTGCAGCCCCTAGATCCTATTTTTTTAAAATTTTTTTTATCCAAGAGTACCTCGATACTTCGTTTAAAGGTTTCTGCATGAAACTTGGCAAATACAGAGCAGTTAGAGACACTGTGCCCACAGCAAAACAGGCAAAAATCTTTAAGCAGGACTTGTTTACCACAAGACAGTTTTTAACTTTTTTTTTTGAACACTGGAGAAGTGATTTCTCCAATGGGGCACTTGTCTATTGAAAGCACATGAACACTGGAATCACAAGCCAACGGACTGTACGTGTGTAGCAAACCTGAAGCACATTGGACTGCATATGCTACAAAGAAATGAAGATGGTGACACCCTTCTTATAACCTGATGTCAGGACGGTTACTGAGCACCCATTGGCTTGGGATAATGCCAAGACTCTGGAAAATTGGGCTGGTTGTGGGCTTCTTCACAGCAGGAAGTACCAAGGATTAGTCCTGTAACACTGACTACAAAGAAATATTACCATAACAGTAGATGGTCTTTCTTTTCTCTGTTGCAGTATTCGGTCACCTCCAGGATCTCTTGCCAAAGACCGCATTACATTTGACATATGATGCTCCTAGGTAATTAAGGCTCTGGTATACTGGTCAGACGTGCCTCCCTGGACTATACGAAGAGAGACAGAGGATCTCTCTGAGCATGTAGCCCAGGCCGGTATGACCCTGACCCTGAGTAGCATCTTACCCTCACCAAGAAGGATACCACAATATGAAAACAAGATGATCAATTTCAACAATTGGCTTAAGTATTGGTGTCATTCAAAGGGGATCCAATGCCTGTCAGCCTGGGATGACATGCGCAACAAGCCACGATGCTTCGCTAGGGACGGCTTGCACCTGTCACCTTAACACAGACCACCCCCATCTAAAAAAGATACTAGAAGTGTGCAGTCTATAGGTAGTCATGCATTCTGGAAACTACAGCAATAAGTTCGACTGAGAATAATGAACTCTTACCAAGACAATGAAAGCTTCCAGCTGGAGCACTAGCAGCAGTGCACCACAGTCACTAACGAACTCTATGGATACAAGCTAACATTCCCCAATTCAAAACAGACCTCTAGGAGGCAAGACAGAATTGGTTGCTAAACCAAATTCCCCACCTGGAAGAGCACTACCATATGGTTTGCCAACAAGACTTACAGGGACAACAACAAACTCAACTCTGAGTAGCCTCAACATTACATATAAATATTTGCTGGGTGTGCATTGTTCTATCCCCCAAAAGGCAAGTGTGATACCATACGTGATTTGGCATTCTTCTTGTCCTTAGAGCAGGGAGCTCAAGAAAACTTCGTGGCCCACAAGGTACCTAATGGACAGTATGTACAGAATGCAAGATCAGGACTTCAGAGGAGTCCAAGCCTTCTTATACTTAAAACATTTTTCAGCAGAGAAAGCAGCAAGTACTACAATAAAGCAGACAATGGACAAGACTTTATATACCTTTGGATTGCTATAAACATTAGGCCCTAATCTTTGAGGATGGGAGGGTCACCTCAGTCGGACAGCACAAAGCAAGGCAGGCTATGACTGGCCCAAGGGACATGTCCCAAGTAAATCACTAGAAAACTCGATATATGGGTAGCACTGGTATCACCTGAAAAATAATAAAATCCCTTTAAAATACAAAAGGGATTCTATTACAGATACTGATTCCTAGCCTACCCAAAATGTTTAGTCCCAATAGAATTAGCCTTCTGTGTGAAAAAGTCAGTAGTAAATACTACCTGGTGGACAAGGAAGGAATAACAATATGCTCCCACTCCCATAATGGAGTAGCTGGCAGCCCCAGTGAAGACCTCTTCAGCTCGACCATGGTTTACAGGAAAATGTAGCTAAAATGTCAGACTATTGTATCCACACGCAATACCATGAAGCAGAGGATAACACTCCCCATGTGACTTTTACAGATGCAAAATCTTATACAGCAAGACTCTCTTCCCTGGCTACTCTGATAAAGGTCAAAAGCGAACAAGACTTCTTGACTACAAACCCACAACCAAGGCAAACAAGAAAAAAATATTTAAACAAAACGTTTAAGCAATTATGTATATTAAAGCCTCACAACATAAAAAAAAAAAAAAAAAAAAAAAAAAATGACAACATTGATCACATGAGCTAACGTTAGCCACACAAGTGAAAACTAGCAGTTACAACCAAGGGATGTAACAGACTAACCACTGCTACAACAGTTCATGAACAAAAACGAAAATGTAGTGCAGAAAAACAGATACCGCTAGATACTAGCAGCAGTAAGCACAAGTTAAGATATACAAGACTGATTCAGTCAGGCTCATCATACATGTTATAAAACAAAATAAATTACCATTACAATAATAAGGATCAAAGGATATCTTCGCTCTCAATTTTCAAGAGTAATTATGACATTATGCACATATACCCCTTCTGGTAACCAGTTTTACCTTTTATGAGAATGTGAGCATGCTAGAGTTTATCCCAACAGGCAGTGAGAGCAACATTTTTAAGCTTTCCAGACAGATGGTCTTTTCACGGAACTCACACTACATGCACACCTACATGTAAACAAACCTAATGCAGGTCTAGAGGTGGGAAGAAACACAGGCACCCACAGAGGGGAACTAGAAGGAAATGCAGACACGGCACCAGTTAAAAAGGGAACTGAAAAACCACTTGCTGTGATCCAGCAACTGTACATGTGAAGGCGGGGTGCACACACATACCCGCAACATCCATAAAAACTATCCGTTCTTTTACATTTGCTATCATAATTAAGTGCATTCACTTCAAAAATGGATGAAGCACAGCAACCTAAAATTGATGAAGACTTAACAGTTACCTTTTGCCAAGACACTCAAGGTTAGCAGCCTAACATCGGGTAAGCCAGAAAAACACCTGGGCATTACATTAAACTGTTTTGAAAATGAACAGACTGAACCAGCACTGCTAGGATTTCATTCCCCAGAACAGCCACCAATTGCAGTAAAAGCATCAATGACTGTACAGTTCCTGGGTAACAAATTAATTAACAAATATGGAGCTAAGAGAACAGAACTGCAAAAATACTAACACTCCAAAACACCTGCCAATTTTACACAAACTGGGAACAAAATTCTCCAAAACAAAAACTATTAAAAACATCAGGAACATAAGACACACTACTTTATGCTTTACCAAAAAGATAAGCAGTTTACTGACACTGGTCAATCCTCTTCTGTCAAATGAAGTGGCTACAAAACTCTTTAATATTAAATAATTTCGGCTAAAAGGAGAACTGCGTAACATTACTGCTGATGCTAAGATCAGGAAAACTAACCGCTGCCTAAGGAAAAATAAAATAATGGGAGGGGAGCAGCACAATTTCTTTTATTATTTTCTCATGACATTAGTAGATCAGACTGGCCAAACCACTACTAGGTTCTACAAAAGAGCAGACAAATTTTCAGGAAAGGCATAGATGATGTGATGGGCAGCAAGACAGCAAATGATTTCTCCTCAAAAACATGTTAAAAATGGTTGCACTTACTAAAAGAAGTTTACAGAAAGAATACCACTTCTTTCTTCAGGTACCACAGTAGTGTATGGCAGATCAATAATTTTCGATAATTTGCCACAAAAAAGGGAAATTAGCGATGGGAGGTTGGCATAGTGGTCAAGATGGTTACGTTACAGACACAAGGTGCAGGTTTGATTCTCACGTGGGGTAACTGACTAGCTAGGCTTAAAATGGCCCACAAGGACAGTTAGCCTAATCTACAAACCTATTATACAATTACTACAGGGAAAAGTTGAAGTCTTCTCAGATCAAGACAAACTACCACAAACATTAAACAAACTGAACATGTTATTGCCCAATAACTATAAATCCTAAAACAAAATGTCAAATGGTATTAAATCCACTGGAAACCATGTGGAAGTAGTGCATCCACAACCTTACGACTCAAAGCTTTACAGACAGACAACTACAGTACAATACAAGTTTAAGTAACAATATTAAAGAATTTACAAGAACATTAAGCATTATTCAAAATCATTATTACTACCACCAATAAAACCCACCAAATGAAAACATTTTATTCCAAAGTTCTTTACGTGCACATTAAGAATCCATTAAATGGCAACACATTTGGTCAGTTTTACATCATAATGGGACCACTATCACACACCGGTGACACAAAAAAAATAAGCATCAATAAATTACCTTCTCTGTAGTGCTATGATCAAACTCACTCTGCAGAATCAAAACACTGACATTGTGTGTGTGGTGGGTGGGTGGCAATAAGCACTGTGCCACTAAAACAATGGAAAGACTGTTCAACAATCTAATCTGGATGCAGTCAATCAAGGACCTAAAAATTCCAGGGACATGCACGACAATCCAGATGCACTATAAAATAACACCATACCTTGTTCAATATGACAAACTCTCCTCATTACATAAGAGGCCCAAGGGAAATACAATTTGTCAACAGGAACTTTTGATAGCAAGTGATAAATTGCTTTACTAATTCAAAGTGCAGTTTATCTACTTGCTTTCACCATCAATATCTGCAGTTTAACAGAACATTCTGCTCAAAACACATACAACATCTATACCTAGAGTTGTAGCTTTTTATACAACGTATGCTTCGTCTCAACTGATTTAAGTACACTTCACTAACTTTGTGTAGTACCTTTAGGTATTATAAGCTGCCTGTATCGATCGGCATAGTGTGCTCGCCAATTTCCCTCAACGACGACTTGTTTTTTTTTTTTTTTTTACTACAGGTGCATTTCCCTCCCTCAACTGCATCTGAAATTAGCTACAATCTCCACCCATTAACAGGAAAGGGACCAGCAAGTTCAGAAAACCAAAAGTAAAAGGGACAGTGCACTGAACTGTCAATGTAGGTCATGATTTCACCTTAGTGATCCCGCTGTCGTTAAACTGTTTTTTCTTTTTCTGAATTGTTATTAAACTAGGAAATGTCGTGCATACTCCCAGAGACACTCTCTCCTCTCAGAACAACTAATGGTAGTTCTTATTTGGCAAAGAAAGCTGATCAGGTCCACGGTATTATATACTCCAACCTATGAAATCCCCAATTAACCCTCCACAACCGGATAATAAAATACCCACCCCATTGTTAACCTCAATCTGAAGAAAAGTGAAAAGCCTGTGCAGTTAACAGATCTGCCAAGTGCTACCGAGTTTAGGAAACTCCTGGCACCTACCTTTCTGTCCTTCTCATAGTTGCACTCAGGGTGGCCAGGATTCTGCCCACTTTGCACAGGCTCACTATATTCCCCTACCCCCAGTTCTCAAACACCTCCACTACATCTACATTTATACTACACCTCTTTATCCTAATCAACCTCATCCTTCAATGCACCCTACAGGTTTAACAGCCTGTCAATCCAAACACATCCCTCACCCACTTAGATGGATTTGGAAAGCAGAGATTGGTCTAATACCACACATAACAAGAACCATTAATTACCTACTAACACCAACTCATCCACTTCTTACATCACATAATCACCTCCCCACAGTACCAGGATTTCAACAAACATGCTACCACCATTCACTGCATTCCTTTCCCTAGCTTGCCAAGCCACCTCCTATCACAAACCCCAAGTCACAAATTTCTACTGTCCAACACACCCATGCACCTCAAAAATGACAGCACTAACATACAGATATCACCACACATATATAATAGCTCCAACACACTACTACTCATTCAAATATGCCCACACACAACCACCTCAACTCCTACCGCACAAATATTCCAGACAGTTATACAAAATCTCACCACTTCCTATGCACATTCATTCAAATCAAACTAAGAGGGATACACGCCCTAACCCAAGTCCCCAACATTCAACTTCCCTAGACATCCAAAAAGTGTGCCAACACCTAGCAGGCTCACTGCAAAACTCAACAACTCTATTTTAATTAATATAAATCTTAGAAACAGCCTAAACAAAGTAAATGAATTCCATGCTACTCTTGCCCTTTACTCACCAGATATTGCAATTTTAAATGAAATGTGGCTGAACCCCACATAAGATTCTAAAACTCTAACCAAACGCTACAACACAAGGCATGACAAGAAAGACGAGTGTGGTGGTGGCATAACAATCATGTACAAAAATACACCAAACTAGACAAATCCTCAGACCTCACTGATTCAGAAATATTAATAACTTGTCTAGAAATACATTCCCAAACAGCCATTATAGTACTCACAACTTACTTCCCTCCAGGAAACAACCAATCCAACACTGAAAACCTCTTCTGCTGGTCATCTTAGATGACTAACTTTGACTGGCTCACCCGCTCCTCTGAAAACCCCTCAAACTATACTCTCATCCACCCATATGGACAAACAGTAACACTCATTCAATCCTGTACTGGAAACTAAGACAGACCCAAACAGGTGCCGACGGATTGCAGAGTAGGGAGATTACAGAATATCTGTTGAAAAAAGGAAACACTTTTCCAGCTTGAGTTAGGGGCAGATAGGCTGCCAGGAATCAGTGACTCTTAAAATATTTTTAAAAACTAGAAGATTAAACGTTAACAAACAACTTGTGTTTTTTAACACAAAAAGTCTTACTAGGCATTGCTAATTAGGTTGTTGCACAACATTTTGCATAACATTTTTTATTGGTTGGTTATAGTTTAAAAGATTGGTATGTGTTTGTTTCTAATTGTTCTGAAAGATGTCTTCTTGTAAGATGAAAGCATGGATTAAGTTCTTAATGCTAACTTTGGATTGTGGCCTTGCAAGCCTTGGTGAATTTATCATTTAAAAGTCACAAAATCCAACCATCTTTGGGATTCCCTATTTTTAAAAGTACCTATACCTGGAACCCGACCCCTCAAAAAAACATTCCAAACAACACAAATGTTCAGAAATGCAAGCTACTACTAAAGGAACACCTTACCAATCACTGACTTATGTTCCTGCACATCTGCTGGCTAACTATACCACGATCTCCTTTCCTACCCACTCTAACCTCCAATGGCCGGGACACTTTCATACTACATATATTACTTATGTTGAGACAACATATTACAATTTGTAAAAATTAGCAAATGTATTTGCTTCTTTCCCTCACTGCTATATGTGCTTCTCTCACTACTTTGCAAATATGTTAATTTTGTCTTTTTTCAACCTGTACATTCTTACTTTCATAACTCCAATGTAGTTCCCTTACAGCTATGATACCACCATACATCTCCTGTTGTGTTGGGACTTCATTCTGAATTTCTTAAAATGTAAATTTATAGTGTTGAAGCTCTTTTACTATTTTGTTTCTTATCATGTACGTTAACATATCATACAACTACATGTACATTCTCAATCACATTACTCTTCTGTATTAAAATTCTTATGTACGTTAACATACCATACAACTACATGTACATTCTCAATCACGTTACTCTTCTGTATTCAAATTACTGTACTATAGTGCTTTCTCCCCGGGCCTCCACTAAAAATAGGATTCTGACCCAGTCAGACACTACCGGGTAATTTTTATTATTTATTTATTTTACATTTGTTGACCGGGCTATTTTCAGTAGAGGCCCGTGGAGAAAAACCCCAAAACAAATAAAAAACGGACAAGATTTAAAAAAAAATAGACATGGATATATTTCCACACATTTCATAGAGCTATTTAAAAAATTAGAGCAAGATATTTACTCGTACTAGTAACTAAAGTATCAAATGTAAGATAACTAAAAATTTTCCTCCGAAGACCTGGTTGAAAATACATATGTTCCTACAGTTAACCCAATTAATGATAAACAAGCACACACACACAGTGTGCCTGCATATTTTCTTACTATTGCATTACACCCAGGGCAAGCATACAACGAAAACACATACAAATGCTCTTGAATAGCAGTACATCTAGCCATAAATCTGGGCACAAATAAATGCCAAAAAGGACAGACCCCAAGACTGCGGGTCAATACTGAAAAATAAATAACAAAAAAAATCATGCAACAAATAAGCATATTATCAAAACCAAACAGTAAAATCCGCAGATAGCCTCACAAAGTTGCGTTTTTGCCTCTGAAAAAAAGGGAGATTAAGACGTGGATCCTCTGGTGCCACCAATGCGCTGGTTATGCAGTCCGGCTTCCTTACTGCAAAACAGCTTCAAGACCTTAGACCATACTAAAGTCCAAATCCAAACAACGTACCAAGGTGTGCTCTCAAAATAAATACACTCTTGAAGCTGCAAGGAGGTATGTTCCTAAGAAATAATAATAATAATAAATACGTATAGAAGTGTGTGTGTACGTACATACATTAGGGTTGCCACCTTTTCAAATGCCCAACGTGGGACATTTTTGGCACAAACCTCAGATTTTGCAGGGTGAAACATACCCATGGCCAGTATACATTAGGGTTGCCACCTTTTCAAATGCCCAACGTGGGACATTTTTGGCACAAACCTCAGATTTTGCAGGGTGAAACATACCCATGGCCAGTACTTCACCTTTTTGCCTAAATAAAAGCTTATTTTTGTAGCATTTTTATTCTGTATCTGAAGCACCTAAATGCTATAACTGTTTTATGCAACTATTACATAAAATAAGAAATAATTTAGTCCTAAAATCTCAGGACACTTGCCATTTTGTTTTCAATTTTTCTGCAGGACACAACTGCCCAAAGAGGGACTAGTGGTAACCCTAACATACATACATATGCACACACTATATGCATTATACACACACAAATACAGTATGAAGACCGAGAATTGGTCAAAATCTGAACCGTAAAACTGCACAAACTAAACCGTTAAGAACAAAATAGGATAGCCTTTCCCTCTTCTGCTCGTCTTCATCAGAACATGGGCCATTTGAACATGCGTTTCCTTCATTTTACAACACCATCAACAAGATAAAACGTCTCAAAACAGTCCCTTCACAATACTGCCGTTCGCACCACAAAAGTCAATATACTGTTTTGACAGCAGGCAATAAATGAAACGTATTCTACACACTTTAACATTATAAAAACAAACGTACCATGTATATATATACTCCAATAAACAACAACATTTAAAACCCTACAAACTCTTTTAGCAATATTTCAATTTTATTTGCTGACAGAAATTGCGATGTGTAAAGAAATATCGCTTTTCGTTCGGTGACGCGTGGAAACTGTTACTCCGGTCAAATTAAGACTCTCTTTCTGGAGACTCCAATGGATTTTTAATATAAATTACTCATCCAGAAGTGCAATTAATAGTGGAGTTACATCCCAGTTTTCATTTAGACTAGCTGCCCCAGTAGCATACTCCCTCTCAGCTATAACAACATGGCCGCCAACCCAAACAAACACACCCTACAACCTAACCTGCCTACCAATCACCAATACACGTATTTGATTGGCCAGTATTCTACAAAAGCGGCTGTTCCGTTATCTTAATGGGTAAATGAAACAGTTCATCAAACTGTGCAAGTCACCGCCCTAATTTCCACCTCTTCAAGTATGGTTGATAAGGAGGTCTGATAAACAAAATATTCTTAAAAGGCCTGTCTAATAACCCAGCATAATTAAATAGGGCAAGGCGGAGGGAAAATACTCCCGTGTATTCTAGTTTACAATATGTTGCTCATTACAAGAAGCAGTAAACAATAAGTGCAAAACATTAATTTAAATAATGTGCTCTTCTCGGGTTACAGCAATCTACATATTTACTTATTTCCCATATATCCGAAAGTTAAAACACAAAGATGTTATAATAAATAAACCGTAAACTGAACGTTACACATACACACAGTTATCATACACATGGGTTAAAAAACAAGACATCTCGCAAACTTGATGTATACAAATTAAAGGGAAAACAAAAAAAAACTTTATAAAGTAAAATTCATATTTTATTGTTTGCGTTAGGTTACCAAGATGCTCCTAGACCTTAGAAGGTCATACATAAACATGCATTCCTATTATCCAAATGGGGATGCACACTCACGTGGGCGCCCCTCCCCTCCGATACAAATCTTTTAACTTTTCTGCTTCAACACTTTAAACAATGAAATGCTATTACAACCCCAAAGCTCCAATTAAAGCACCTTTCCTTGACACTGCTGCGGTCCTGCAACGTTCTTGTAAACAAAGTATAATCACAAGTACTTCAGTGACAATCTCACTCCAGCAAGGCATACACACCCCTCCACTTCAGAGCCCGGCCTAAGTGTAGAACTGTACAGTACTCAACACTTTTACAAATCTTATCATCAAGACAGTTATACCATTTGCTGTCAAACATACTTTTGAGGATTATGCCACAAAAGACATGCTCCAGTTCACTATCCATAGATGTCTGGTCCCTCAAGCTGTCTCGTCTCCCTCCCCCGCCCCCGACTCCATGGAACTCCCTGACTAGGCTGTTCAGCTCACCACAACTAAGCTCCTGCCCCAGGACTACCAACCACTGTCATTATCTTGGCACTTACCTTTGCAGCACAACCAAGCAAACGGTTTTATTTAAACACCTTTCAACCGCTTAAACTGAGATCCACTACAGCAGACAGGATAAGAACACAATTTCCTTCTCCTTAGAATCCATGCTTTCTGGTTTGTTTTGTTTATCTCCTTCCTGACGGGTTCCTGTAAAGCGCGTGACTCTTACACCACGTGGTGTAACATGCACCAATCACGTGTGTAGTTTCATATACCCAATCCTGACGTTTTTGTAAATGAATTCAATGTCGGTAGTATGAAACAGATAGATGTTGTTGATAGAAATTTCTGGATGTTTGTATGTTTTGGGGTCTTGTTGATGTATATAGTATACGTAAATTGAACATATTATTGCAGAAAAAACTGCAGTAACGTAAGCAATAACAAAACTACATTATGAGATCTATGAGAAGAAGTTTAATGAACTTTTGGCAGAAAGATAATCAGATCTCAATGGCAGCGTACTAAATTGTATTGTTAAAAACACTTAAATGATTCTCCATCAAAGAGTTTGCAAAAATGACGACGGCTCTCAACCTTTTCTTTCTAAAATATGGAACACTTACTAACAACTTCAGCTATGAAGCTCAGATGATAGAATGAATTATTTTATAAACATAAAAAAGTTCTCTTGTATTAATGTAATTTAGTTCAGTATGTTTTTGACATGGATATCAGGTAAAGAAATTCTTAAATGAATGTATCACAGAGCCTTACAGTGTGGAACTGTGGGGATTAGGGATGGACGTTTTAAGGCTCAAAATGAGAAATGTTTCTCATGATGAGGTACACTTGAGAGTTACGTAGCTGACCTGAACAAAATAGATTAATTTGGCATGTGTTACCGTGTCATCTGACTTGAATCAAATAATATAATCTGTTACTGCTATAGTTCTCAACTTCTTCGCTCAAGTATGAAAGATACATGATGAGGGATAACGTTCCAAAATCATTGTTGGATTTTAAATACTTGCCTTCAGTATTTAGAAAGTTGACAGAATAACAAAGTTCGTGTTAGCACATTTTCTGAGGAATATCAAGTGTAAAAGTCAAATGACTGTCATTTTTTTACTGATTGCAGTCCACAACGATTAACCAGAAAATCAGGAATTTTACAATTAACATACCAAATTTTTGAGGCAAATCCGTGAACATTCTGCAAAGTTAGGAACACTTGTGAACTGTAGTTGCAGTCCAGTGTGCATTGAAGTGCATCTCTCAACTGTCCATGATTTTGCCTCAGTTTTTTGCCCAGTCCTTTGTATAATCTTTGATTTTCTGGTAAATTACTGAGGACGACAGTCCTCAATCTCTTAGCACATGTATGAAGGACAGAGACAAAAATAATAAGGGTCAAAGCACAAAAAAAATTGGCTTAGATTTTAAATATTGATATGTAGAACATTGCCAGAATAATAGGTTTTGCATTTGCCTACGTTTTCTGAAGGATATCCAGTCTGAAACTCAAATATCTGCAATTACTTAGTTACTGCAATCCCCAATGATGTGCTAAAAAATCACAAATTTTATGAGAAACCCTGTTTTCTTTTAGTCAGGTTTAATTACCATTTGTTGCTTTTCAATGGCTACTAAAAAGACAAACAGGGATAATCACACAGAATGGTAATCTTAACACATGAACTTGGTCTCCTGCTGTGATCTATCAATCACAACAGCAAACAGCTCAAATTTGCCATTTTGACAGATATGAAGGGGAGGTGTTTAGGGTGAGGGGAGATTGGTTTAAGGACTACAACTCAGGCATAACAAAAGAATGAAAATTGGCCACTTTAGAAAAAAACAGAAGGAACAGGCACTGAGAAAACTGTTATCCCTGTTTGTCCTTTAAGAAGTCATTGAAAAGCAAGGAATGGTAATTAAACCTGACTCTCTAAAAGAAAGCAGGGTTATATGTGGAAAACATGTAAAGTCAATGCACTGACAGGAGCTTAGAGGCTATGATGTATTATTTTAAAGCCAATGCAATGGGGGATACCTAGAGGTAGACTAAAAAATCAAGATGCTGGACCCCATGTGGGCAGACTCTGGAATTACATTTAAAATATAAAAAGTATATATAGTCCAAAGGTGGTGTTAAAATGTATGAATCATCAAGACGTGATGAAATAAACATATTTTTTCAGTCTGTGGGTGTGGTTCTCCTTTGAGTACAATAGAGGGTATTAGGTAACAATTGGCTTAATAACCTCAATTTTGTAAATAAAGCATTTTTTATATGTTTTCTTTCAGTGGTGGACTCCTCCATTTGGTTTTAAAATCATTCTGTATTTCTTGGTTGAGCATCTCATTGGATAGCCTCAACAAAGTTTTAGCTAATCTTTCCATTTTATTTACTTTTTATTTAGAGCCACTGGCTGAGAAAATAAGGGACTCATACATTTATTACATGTGCTGTGTCTGCTGTATGTGAGGATGTCAATTAACCAGACAGTCTGGAAAAGGTCTATGTAAATCAGTGTGGGTTTATGTGAATTAGTAGTGTACCCTGGTTAATAAATATCAAATAAAAATAAGTAAATGCATGTTGATGTAAAACCTGTATCCCAATAACTTTCTAAGTAAATTAGAGTAATATATAAAAACTGTCCCTGATTTGAGGCCTTTGCCCCTACATTAGTCATGGCTTTGTCCTTGACTCTTGTGTAAGTTGAGATATATGTACTTTATTAGGACAATTCTGGTTTTCTAGAAATACATAAAAAAGCAATAAAAAAACAAATCAGTTGATAAGATTTGCAGCTAACTAAACCTACAAGTCACACCACTGCTTAGCATTACAGCAACTAGACTGGCTAGAATTCCCTCAGCTGCTCCAACTATACCAACTACAAATCATCCACTCTATCCTCTATCTACCTTCCTTCTGCCCCAGCCTCTTCACTATCATATCCAAATATTCCCCTGCTAGGATGCTACACAGCTCAAATCAAGAATTATTAGACATCTACAAACCCAAAACCAAAATAGGCTGCCTTCTCTATAACTATAACCCAGCTATATCCTGGAACCAACTCCCCTTGGAAATAAAATCCCTCCAGCATAGCAAAAGTTTCAAATTAGCCACAAGGAAATACCTAAAAACAAAGTGGTCTTGCCACTGTTGCCAACCACCCTGAAACCACCATCCTTTCACCTATTTCACCACCTCACTCTTAATGTATCACTAACACTATTTCTCTGCCTCTTCTACCTCTTCCCTTCCTCTATCTCCAACCACTCTCATAGGTTCATAGAGTCATACTAGACTAACTGCCCTTGTGGGCCATTTTGAGTCTAGCCAATTACCCCAGGTGAGAATCAAACCTTGCACCTTGTGTCTGTAAGGTAAACACCTTAACCATTAAGCCAACCTCCCAGGGATTATGTATAAATTCTTATATAATTCTTACAGTCTCAAAACAACCTACCTGTCTAGTCTGTCTCCTATACTCTACCTCCCCTACATTTCCTACTAGCTATTCCTACGTTCCTTTCTTGTTTCCAAACTCCTATACAACTAGATCCTACCCATTTTAAATAAGCATCTGCCTAACTATTATCTCATTTTGCTCTAAGCAGCTTAAATAATATTGTAACTAGTCACATTTTCTTCTGCTAATTGTTTAAAACCTTGTTTGTAACAACTCATATACTTGTCTGCCAATTGTTAATACTCTGTATAATTGAATTGCCTGAGGAGCTTTTTTTCTCTCCAGGTCTCTGCTTGTAAGATCCTATAGCTGATTGTTACTGCTATGTTACTAAAATTAATAAATTGTTTTCTAGTCCAGAGGAGCATTTCTCCCTGGGTCTCTGCTAAAAATGAGCCAAAAGCTCAGCCAGACTAACCCGGTTAAGAAATATAAAATAAATAAATAAATAAGAACCCAATAGAATGTGAAATGCTGTGGGTGGTTTCTGTCCCCTCTAGGAAGAAGACATATTTTAGAAGTACTGATTTCCTTGTATGATTGCTTCCCAAAGGGAAATCCACATCCCTTTTGTAAACATGAGGCATTAGGTTTTAAAAGTCCACTTGTACTTCACCGACTTAACCTTATAAAATAACTAGAAAAGAATGTTATAGCTTCAACAGAAAGACAAACATCTGTAATGATTTAGAAACATTTATACATAATACAGACTCATTAGAAAGGGCAACACAAACATGATCCAACTTGCATGCACAAGTCACCCTCCCCCAATAAAAATGCTTTGCAAGCTTGGAAGTTTATTCTACATTTCACATAATGATATTTTCAAATAGTGCCAGAAAATAATATGACAGACTTATTTACCTATTTTTTGTTGACTAGGTGTTTTATTATCAGTTGGTTGTTTCTTTTCTAATAAAAGTTTGTATTTAAAAAAATGAATATTAAAAGAAAATAATGGAGCATAAGAATATGCCTGATATTATTATAACTAATGAAGTTTATGTATCTACTGCTTGTTCACTCAGTAGGTGGGCTAGTCTCTTGATCCTTTTCAGCTGCAATCTGAGCTCTGACAGAAGAAGTGAGTACAAACAGTATATATTAAAAGAATAATATAAAGTTATATTATGCATGTTCGATCAGTATTACAAAGTAGTTTGCAGTAATCAACAAGTGCTATAACATTTAACTCTCAGTTTATCACATATGTATAGATCATACATAGGGGTGGGAGGATGACATAATGGTTAAGGTGTTTACCTTAAAGACGCAGGGTTTGATTCTCACATGGGGTAACTGGCTAGGCTTCAAAAGGCCCAAAAAATGGCAATTAGCCTAGTACTAATCTATGAACCTATACACTTTGAGTAACAAACTGTACATACTATGTAAATATATATATATATATATATATATATATAGAGAGAGAGAGAGAGAGAGCATTGTCTTACCTTTATCATACACATTTTTTACAGGCAATATATAAACAGTAAGTTAAGCACAGTACTTTGTTAGGTCACCTCCATGTACTAATCATTAAACCAGTATGAGTTTACAAAGTCAGTTTCATACAACAATCTTAGACTGTAAGTTAGGTACAATGCAGGGTATTTGGTAACCATTGGATTAATAGCCCATACGTTGTGAATAAAGCATTTGCATTTGTTTTCTCTCAAGGGCATACTCCTCCATTTGGTTTTAAACCCTTCAGCATTTCCTTGGTTAACTATACCACTAGATAGCTAATTTCAAGCAGCAAGCCATATATTTCAAAGTGCCTTCCCAACAATATGTGCCAATCTTAACATTTTGCTATTTGTTTTATATTTAGAGGCATTTTCAAAGCAAATAATGGACTTCCAAATTCAAAGATATAAATGGTATGGTAATGAAGAAAAGTTTTTTTTACAACTGACATAATTTTGTATATGAAAAATCCAGAAAAAAGAAAATTTGGTTTTGTAAAACATTTTGAGATAGTTTCACGTCTTTTTGGTGTATGAAATTTATGAAGATAAAACAAAAGCTTTAATAATAAACTATGTAACCACACATGAACTGGTTCAGCAATATCCATGGGAAACATAATAAAATTAAGTATTTATATGTATGGATTAAAAAGGATTCTGTCATGTCACCTAAGGATATGTGTGAGAGAGTACACAAAGATAATGCAAAAACTGAGAAACTTGAAGCTGTTGAGTTGGATATGGATAGTAAGATAAAAACAGTGAAAATGTTTTAGTCTTTTGGGTTTTATATATATGTCAGGCATATTTTTATCAACCAGAGGAAATGTTTTGGGTGATAATTAATAAAGAGCTGAAGAAATTTATTTGGGTGGGGAAAAGGACAAGTGTTAAGTGGGTTAACTTGATCTTCCCTGTTGAACAAGGTAAATTAGGATTACCTGATTTGAAAAACTAATTTAGAGCTTATATATGTAACACAGACAGAAGGTTATAAATCAAAGTGGAAAGAGGTTGGCATAAAGGGTTGGTGGTTGTCATAACTGTTAAGTTGTTTATCAGAGGGCACAAGGTTTGATTCTCACTATTGGTCATTGTCTAATTTTTGGCTAGGCAGTTCAGTAGTCTTTGAAATGGATAATTAAGAAATACGAGAGTTTGAGCAATAAGGAAAGATTAACATTTTGGATGCAGGCCCTTAAATTGAATAATAAGAACCATAGAGAATATTATATTCATAAAATAGCTGAAAGTACTCTAAGAACTAAGGCAACATGGGAATGGAGAAAGGACAGTATGCCAATAAGAATGATTGTAAGTAGGGGTGTAGAAAATAGGCAGGAGGGTGGGATTTACTGGAGAAAACTGACAAAGGAACCATGGCATTTTGAGCAAATAACTAGAGAAGGAAAGGTAATTGAGTGGGATGAGGCCAAACAGAAGTTAGAGACCACTATCTCTGCAAAATATTGATATCAGAGTATAGACAAAGAGAAATGAGTAGGGGATGCTAAGTAAAAGACCAATTCTGCTAACAATTTTAAATTAGTCTGGAATGGAAACTACTGTTATAAAGGGGATAATTAGTAAGGCAAATGAAACATTACATGATAACTATAATAATCAATCAGATGAGGTTAGAAATTTTGGAAAGAAAGACTGGAAAGGCAATTTTACAAAGGAACAATGGGATGACATATTTTTACTTGGATGTGTTTGCATGGGTATTTTTATACTGCAAGCAGACTCCAGGGAATTGTAAATAGAAAATGCTGAAGGTGCGATAGGTAAGAAAGAGGTAACTGGGAACTTTTTTTGGGGGGTAGCAAGATGGCAAATTTTTAGAATTCCCTACAGAGCACTTTGTCAGAAATGTTGGGAAAGAAAATAATCGTAACCAAGGAAAGGATTGAATTGTGTAGCCATTGTAAATAAGAGTAATACTACTGGGTGCCAGAAAAGCAATTACTACAAAATGAAAATCAAACATCTAAATCATCTGTATTTGAAGTACCGAATACTTGAAAGAAGATTGAAAAAATGGAGATGGAATCTTTAGAAAAGGGAAGAAGCAAATTACATAAAAATAAATGGGAATTTACGAAGATAGTATATGTTGAATAATGTTCAGGATGAAGTGAAGTGAGGTTTAATGGAAGGCAGTAATTGAGGAATTTATGTAGCGTTGGAGTGAGTGATACGTGTTAAAAAATAAAACACGTATCACTGCATGAAACTAATGAAAATTACATTATGGTCTGCTTTCTTTTGTATTTATATATGCGTACTTAGGTCATCATGTAAACCTGGAAATATATAGCAAACAAAAAAGGGGGGGCTAATTTGGGAAGAATGAAGGCACTTGTACAACACTGGTATACAAGTATAGAAAAAAACAGAGCAATTTTTATGATGCTGTCACCATGAGGTGGTAATGCTACTTCTGGTGTTGTGCAGTGAGTAGCATTGCCTTCTCAAAGCAAGAAACACAATAGTTAAGTTTTCAGCTGGGAGCCTTTGTGTGGAGTCTGCATAGCTTTCCTGTATCTGCATTTTTTTTTTTTTTGCTCCAGTTTTCTCTCATCTCCAAAAGGCATGCAGTAGGTGAACTGACATTCTCTGAATTGCTGGTAGATGTGAGAATAGTGTATGACTGAGTGGATGTGCATTCTGTGGCAGACCACTACCCTGCCCAGAGTGGATTTTGATGCCTTGTGCCCACTGGCTGCTGGGATAGGCTCTGGTCTCCCTGTAACCCCATAGAGGATAAGTCAAGTTATCAGGAAATGTATAGATGGTATTACATTCATTCAGAGAGGCACTTGGCACCATTACTCAATGTCAAAGTTGAATCAGCTTATTATTACTCTGCAACCTCTTTCACCCCCCCCTCAAAAAAAAAAAAACTAAGGATAAATAGTGCTAATAGATTTTGAAAATGTTAAAGGTGCAGTTTGGAGCTTAAATCAATTGCAACTGCAGCAAATTTTGTTTTGAGCAATATTACCAGATGTCTAATTAGACAGTGACACAGAATTTTACTGAATAAACGTGAGGTGTGAATTTTGATTCAAAGACTACTACTAAGCTAACTGCACTTGTAGGCCATTTCAAGCCTAGCCAATTACCCCATGTCAGAATCAAACCCTGGACCTTGTGTATGTAAGGTAAACACCTTAACCATTATGCCAACCCCCCCAAAAATGATGAAGTACTCAGAGGTAGAATCATGAGGGCCATTTGCAATGAAGTTTGCCAGAGAAAACTACTTTGTAAATCAAATGTAATGTGCCCAAAAACATCATGAACACAGAGGCAGCTGAGGAATCATCAGGCATAACACAGGTTGACATGGTACAAAAAGTTAAAACATAGGCAAATCATGCAAAAAGGTTACACATTTTGTTATTGCAGTAACAGTTACAAAAAAAATCACACTCCACAAGTTTTTAATTATAAAGAGGTTAAATGCACAGTTGTAGAAACATTGGGCATATTAAATTAGCATGTAATAGTAAAGTACAGTTTCAATACAATAATAAAATATTTATCTATTTACTTTATGATTTTTTTTTATTTATTTATCTCCATTTGTTGACTTGGATAGTCTCAGTAGTAGCTCACTTTCAGTGGATGCCAAGTGAGAAAAGCTCCAACTAATAAAAACATTGCAATATTTATTTACTTTTTAAAATATTTTTTGCAAGGTTAGAGTATGGATTCAAGTGAGCCAAACACAGCCCTGCCACACAGATAGTGGAGTAGCTGTGAAGGACTAACAGCATTAAAAGGTGTTAAACACTTCAACCTGCCTTTCTGTGCATGGATGTGCATGGGGGGGGGGGTCAAGAAGTATTTAACAGCTTTTAAAATCTGTTACTATTTCCCTATGCTGTTCTTTGTTAGATATTATGTATGTTCCTGTGCAAGGTTAGATTATAACAGCTCTGAAAGCTGTGCATAACAAATGTAGTTATGCACATGTTTAATGTCAGAGAGGTGCACAGCAAATTTGTCTTTTTCACAATTTCAGAGTGTAATCAGCATGTTCCATGTACTACAAATAAATTAGACAGCAGACCAATGTACAATTGCATTACAAATTAAACAAACAGCAGTGTTAACAATACAAGCCAAATAAATATGACATACTTAGCAACCTTGTAGAAAACTTTGAGACAAAAAAGTTGGGTGGGAGGTAGATGTTTGACAAAATGGGGGTAATTTGCAAGATCTACTGTAGATAAATTAGCTTCAAGAAGGTTGCTACAAAAGAGCCATTTAAAGGGAATTTGAACTTGGCCATCTCTCTCAGTTTACAAGTTAGGTTAATTATGGTAAAAATACAAAATCTACATGTAAAGGTAAGCAAGCATATGAAAGTGAAATTGAATTACCAATGTTTTGATACTTTTGGAAAAAGGAAAGCACAGTTTATATTTCTATTTATTATAAATGATAAAATGTGGACAATGGTTTCACACATTGTTTCCTAAGAAATCCTTCTAAAATTCTGCATAGAGCATGCAAAGATGACAAATTTCCTGTGTTATGTGAGATAATTGCTGCAAATTAATTTAAAAACAAAAAGAATGTTTGAGAATACTTGCCTTTAGTTTTTCTGTAAGATAAAGTATCAAGTTAGTGCAAGAAAAACAGGCTGCAAAAATTAGTGTTAAATTAAATATGCCTGTGCCACCATAAATGTTTCTCATAGAAAGTTTGAGAGTTTTTGTTCTTGTTATAAAAATACAGTTACTGATACAGTTATGCAGACAATCAGTAAAGAAGAAATAATAAAATGTATAGATTCTAATTATATTTTTAAAAACATAATAACTTATTTACTGCATTATACTGTTTACAAGGGGTATACGATATTATTTTTTCAGATGTAGTACCAGTAATTCATGTACCAATGAAAGTACTTTTAGTTCTTAGAAAACAGAGTGAGAACTGACTGAAGATAATGGATAATGTTGGTGTGAATGGTGGTAAATAAGTCAATAGCATGTTTACGTTTGTAAAGTACGGCAAATTTAGAATTTGCAAAGATTAACAAGCTCTACATAGATGAATTAAAACGGAGCATTATATAATGCATTCTCTTGAAGAGGATGTATAAACCTTGCAATCAAGGCTTTTGGCAAATGAAACTGGGTAAAACTATCTCAAAGCTATGCACTTTTAATACCATGTTCATCAGATACAAATTCCGTAGATTGGTAATTGGTATTTCTTCAACACTAAGTATTTCAAAGATCTGGGACAGAGATAACAGATGCTCTGAAAAAGATGTGGTCAGTATAATCGATGATTTGCTTCTCTGGGGAGCTACCAAGCAAGAACATGATGCAAAGATAATCAACCTGTTGGACAGGCTAAGGCAAAGAGGTCTGAAGCTGAATAAAGGTCAGTGCCAGTTGTGTATGATTAAACTTAAACATTTGGGACATATGTTGATGTCAGAAAGTCTGAAGCCAGGTTTGTGGGAAAAGGTTAAGGTAATATTTAATATGCAGAAATCATAAGATGAACTCTTATGAGAGTTCTTAGAATGGTGCATTACATGTAAAAATTCATATCCATCTTACCAGATATTTCAGTGTTACTGGGGAAATTGCTAGAATGTGTCCTAAGCTTTATTTGGTCAAAAGAATAAGACAAAATCTTTGAGATGTGCGAGCAAATACAGAAACTGATATGGAAATATGCCACACATAAGGGGAGGTTAAGATATATAATTTATTGGCCACATATCTCTGAGCAAATGGAGAAAATGATGTGCCTATCATAACCAAAATTTAAAATAGGTTTGTCTCCAGAAAAATTACCTATGGAAAGAAGATTGAAAACCTACCTATGTAGATACTAGAAAATCAAAATAATGCCGTAGAATTAATGAGGGAAAAATAAAAAGAGGAGGGAAAAACTGTTATCCAACAGGAAGTAAATATCCATTGTGTCAGAAATTTAAGGAATGTAAGAGAGACAAAATAAATATTCAGTTTCCAAAAAGTGTGAATGATGGTCAAATGCAAGCAGTAGTGGTTGGCACAGCTGCAGGACCTGGTCCAAGTGATGTCAGATTCTCAAGTATATAGAAGGAATTACTGGTGTCACTACAATATCAAAGTAAGAAACTTACAGAGGTTAACTTACATAAGTAAAGAGAACATTTCAGTTATAAGTGTTCCCACTCTTTCAGAGAATGAACGGCAAGGATTTACCCCTGAAGTGCAGATCCAGTATCAGACACCATTGATATCAATGTTACAACTTAAGGGAATTAAGATTTTCAGTATGTTATTAATACAGAGCCAGAGAATTCTCAGAATTGTGGCTGTAAATATCAACAGCATGAAGGATGTGGCAGAGCCACAAAAAGCATCAGAGGCACTTATACTGCATATAGCGTTTTAAAAAAATTGTTTTTAAAAATCGGAAGACTAAGAACATTTAAACCAAATTATTAACTAATGTTTTTTATCAAATCTGAAATATTACTTGCATTTTATTGTCTACATACTCAGCCAGCACATGGTAAACTCAAATAGTCATAGTGTAGGATTTGGAACAACTGTATATAAATTTATGATGTACAGCCTTCTGTTTATTAGTACCATATTCTTCTAAATAAAGGGACCTGTAAGACAGTGTGTATGTTACTTTAAGAGTGGATGTTACCTAAGGGGTTGTTTGTTGTGTAACTACCAGTATTCCAAATCTTTTAGCAAAGATGCTGTTATCAGTGCACCTTGTAGATCTGTTTTTTTATTATAGGCTATTTCAGACAAGAAAGCATACATTAACTCCACCATCCCATACTCTGACATATGAAAGAACAACAGACATTTCCATTTTTTAACATCTTTATTAAATCATCCTATTTTAAATTGTAACATGACTTCACATACATTAGTAAAAAAAATAAATGTACCTGTTTCCATTGTTGTTATCATGCAGTACACATATATCTTTTATTTTTAACAAGTTTCATGCACTAAATCATTACCTATATTGTTTAATCCTACCTTCCTTTAAACCTTACTCCTCCTTCTGTCCATCATTCAGTATGTAATGTTCCCAGAAATGCAATTTATTTTTATGAAACTGTTCTTTCCTTTTTCTCAAAGTCCCACCTCTAGTTAGGGTTGCCACCTTTTCAAATGCACAAAGTGGGATATTTTTTGTAGAAACGTCAGATTTTGCAGGGCAAAACATATCCAGAGCCAGTATAAAGGACAGAGCTTCACTTTTCTGTCTAAATACAAGCTTATTCTTGTAGCATTTTACTTGCTTATTCTGTTTCTTATAAAATGTAGGGGTTTCAGATACAAAATAACTGTTTTATGCAACTATTAAAAAAAATATAGTAACATTTTTGTCCTAAAATCTTAGGACATTTGCCTTTTTTCAATTTTTTTTTTTGCAGGACACAACTGCCCAAAGAGGGAGTGTCCCTCATAAAGTGGGACAGGTGGTAACCCCTCCTCTAGTTATTCTATTTCATTTATACTACTCATAGCTCCTGTTATAGTTGTTATAGATTTTGAGTTTCATCTTCTAGTTTTGTTTTGGTGGACAATAGCACTAAATTTAGTAAGGCTTTACTGCGACTGGACAAATAAGATTCTGTACCCTATCTCAAAATAACTATTTCCATAGTCACTATCATTTGATTCCACCCGAACATTTATGTCAAATTATTCTACAGGGGATTTTTGAAATCTGTCAGTGTTTTATATTCCCAAAACAATTATCTCTCTTTTCTTCATGATATCTCCAACATTTGCTATCTACCAAAGGGAAAATCCTCTAAAGTCTTCTTGGGGTATAAAAACACCAATGCAAACACTTCCACACAGATATCTTAAATTTTCTCGACTTTGTAGCAGAATTCAGAGCCCTGCAGATTTCTTCCCATTGATCGTTTGTAAATTGCCTTTCTAGTCTCTTTTCCCAATCATTTCCAAAATACTTTAGTTGATTCTTATAGCTGACCAGCAACTGCAACCAAAAGTTCCCAAAAGTTCCCAAAAGCTGTAAATCCAATAAAACCTCCACTCGGACAATGAGGATAGCACCAGCGCTTTATTCACAAAATTCAAAAGCACGTAAAAAATCCAGAGTCAGGTTAAGTGCTTTCATCCGCAATGAAGGCAGATTTCATCAGAACCAATGACTGTAACATAATACACTCCTTATAAAGCAGTTTAGGCGCCAAAAACTAAATACAAAACAATACAATATAAAATTTGACACTATACAAATGTCTAATGTGTTAAAAAGTGGCTGGCGTATTTTAAATATATTTGCTGAAGATAAAACAATGAGTTAAATAGAGCATATTTACGTACCTAGATGCACTAACCAACAATTGTAAGAGCTATCAAGAGAAAGTGACAGTAATGAAGGAATAAAGTGTCAGTGATAAATAGTAATAAATATAACAAATATTGATAAATATAAATACATTGATGAATTGTAAAACATAATGATGTAAGAAACAATATAAATATACAATATCAAAATATTTGAATATATAATGTGTTTGTCAATAAATATGTATGAGTGTATATATAATGGATGTAAAAGTGTTTAAAATGTTTAAAATATTTAAAAACATTGTAGCTTGTTTATAAACTTAATGTGGGAAATGGGAATGTTGAACTAAGCATCTAATAAAAGAAAGGGTTTAATGCTGATAAAATCATTAAGCCCAGGACAAGTTGTGGCATCACATAGTATTTGCCACTTGCTTTCCAACAAGGCAAGATGTGTTTTCCAATTACCCCCTAGAGCAGTGTAACTTATGTGGTCAATAATACTAAAAAGGAAAGAGTGTTCAGGACCTCTATCTAAAATGTGCTTACTCAAAGCATTTTTAGGGTCCTGTTTTTAAATTTTGTACAGGTGTTCATAAATTCTTGTTTTAAATTTCCTCTCGGTCTTACCGATATAGTATGCGTCACATAAAGTACATGTAGCTACATAATCTACTCTAGGGGTATTACAATTCCCTGCCATACTGTGTAAGTAGGTGTTGACAATATTGTATAACCTTATGACCTTGCCATTATTGATATTTCTACATTGATTACAGGCACCACACTTTGTTGTTGGTGTGAGTCTTTTTCCCCCTTTTATCTTATCCTTGGTACTTTCCAGCATATTTTTAATGTTAATAGAGGTCTTAAAAACAAACTTAGGTAGTGGGCCTGCTATATCACTGACCTCGTCAGATGTAGTTATAAGGTTCCAATGTTTAGTAAGTATGTCTTTGATGAAATCCGTGTAGGGGCTAAACATGAGTACACAAACATTTCTATTGTTATGTTCATCTTTTTTAGTTTGCAAAAATGGTTTTCCTAACAAAGGTAGGTATTTATGACCCCATTCCTTCTTAACATATGTGATTCTAGGGGTAAGCATAGCCTCCGGATATCCTCTATTGATAAACATGATAACATATAACATTCAATTCATTTTCCATAATGTCTTTATTGGATGACATGCGTGCCGCTCGTATACATTGACCCTTAAATACACTTTTGAAGATGTGTGGCGGGTGACAACTACCATAGAATAAATAGTCGTTAGAAAAGGTGTCTTTTCTATAAATCCTGGACTCAAATTCCTTATCATTAGTACTGACGAAGGTGTCTAAATAGGAAATGCCTTTGGATTCAAACTTGTAAGTGAATTTCAAGAAACTTGTTGTGTTATTCAAGTAATCTATAAAACCACTAATCAAATCAACAGGTCCATTCCAAAGGACGAATAAGTCGTCAAGGTATCTGGTGTAGTATACCATGTACTTATAATACTCACTAGGAAAAACATGCTGAGATTCCCATTCTAACATGACGAGATTGGCAAACACTGGGGCGCAAGAGGCCCCCACCGCAACCCCACTGCTCTGTCTAAACAGTTCCCCCTGGAACTGTAAATAGTTGTAGTCCAAAACCAATCCCATCATGTCCACTATGAGGTTAATTTTATCCCAACTCAAAGCTGAATACTTCCTTAAACTATTAAAGAAATATTCTAGACCAATCTCTCTAGGGATGCTGGAAAAAAGGTCGACCACATCTACTGTTAGAAATGTCAAGTCCTTTTGCCATTTTAAAGGGGTCAGGTTCCCCAGAAAGTTCCAGGAATCCTTAGTCAGGTGGCTCACGTTTTCATAAATATGTTTTGTCCAAGCATCAATGGTGACCCCTATGTTAAAAGTTTTAGACTTGGAACCTGAAATGATCGGCCTAAAAGGGGGCTTCTCAAGATTCTTATGTATCTTGGGGATCCCAAAGATAGTGGCCATCCTAGGAAATTCTTCTCTAATAAATTCATAAGTGTCATTTGTTATCCTGTTGTCCAGTAAATATTCCTCAATTGCTAGGTCTATACGTTTGTAACCAATGTTTACCTGGTTGAGGGACACTTGCTCATAGTTGCCAGTGTGGTGGAGTATGTTATAAATTTCCTGATTGTAATCAATGGTGTTAAACAGTACAATCCCACCTCCTTTATCTGGCTTCATGATCCTAATGTCACGGTTATCTATAATATTGTTCAAACATTCCCTCTCTTTAAAAGTAAGATTGTCTTGGTGTGAGTACACATAATCTTTTTTAACTTTAATATGGTGGTTTAACCAGTACATGTCCTTGGTTACATTTTTTTCATATTGAGCAACCGTGGGATGGTAACTGGGAATAAATGCACTTTTTTTCTTTAATTTGTGGGTTTTGTTGTGTCTGTCCTGGTCACTATTCTTGTCGTTAAACTGTAAAGCCAGATTTAATCTACGACAAAAAAATTTAATTTCCTTAATAGTGTCTATAATGTTAAATCGAGCCGTTGGAATAAATTTCATCCCCTTACTGAATAAGGAACAAAAGTCTTCATTGATGTCACCTTCGGTGTAGTTGTAAACATTTAAGCCTTTAAAAGTGTGTATAATCGGAAAAGTTGGCTCTCTTGTAACCACATGATGCAATTCTTGTGTCATTTTATTAAAGGCATCAGTACCCACTAAACCTGAAGTGGGACTCCTAATATAAGAAGAAGACTGTCCCAAATCATGTGACGCAACTTTGTCAGACTTTAAAATCTCCTTTTGTAGGGTTTGGGGGCGGGGTGAAACCGTCCCCCTTGAAAATTCTCATCATCTTCGATTACCCAGGAGCCTGTACGGCCTCTATCCATTCTATCAACATCCATGTGTGTGTGGGCATATGTCTTCTTATTGTGTGGCCATACGTAAGCCCTCTGTTGTCTATAGGAACCCAAATCTCTATCAATTTTCCTGTTCTTTCTACTAAATGTAGTTGATGCCTTATGTTCAGCTGTTTGAAATTGTTTGTGGTATAAATCATACCACTTATCAAAATTTATGCCTTGAATTATATCCTCATTTAATATCTCAATTGACACAAGAATTGCATCATGTGGTTACAAGAGAGGCAACTTTTCCGATTAT
This sequence comes from Protopterus annectens, assembly GCF_019279795.1. NCBI lineage: Eukaryota > Metazoa > Chordata > Ceratodontiformes > Protopteridae > Protopterus > Protopterus annectens. The sequence goes on along the minus strand of NC_056733.1, from coordinate 1,148,956,142 downwards.
ACACACTTTTAAAGGCTTAAATGTTTACAACTACAGTCTTAAGGAAGCTGAATTTTGATATGTTGATAGGTGATGATTTGTTCAAATTCCTGATGATTAATAAAGCCACTACCCCTGTCTTTAAAGCATTTTTAAAGCATTGCCAAAGATTCATAAATCTCTGGTTAACCCACCCCTTAGACCTATAGTATCAGGTCGGGGGTGGGTTACAGAGAATATTTCCATTTGGTTAGAGCACACGTTGAGACCATTTGTAGACAGGATACAAAATATCTTAAAAGATACTAAAAGTTTTTTGCACATGGTGAGGGCATTTGAGTTAAAAGAATCACATGCAAACACCATAATGGTAACATTGGACGTACAGAATCTCTTCACCGTGATAGGTAATTGTTATGGAATTAAGGCTGTGGAACATGTTTTGCGAAGTATGGGGGAGGATCACCATAAGGTCACTTTGGTTAGCACCCTATTGACTTTAGTTTTGGAGAACAATGTGTTCATTGGTGAACAACAAGCTTATAGGCAGGCACAGGGGGTAGCCATGGGCACCCCCTGTGCCAATACCTATGCCAATTTGGTCCTGTACTATTGGGAGAGTGAAACCATTTTTAACAACACGTTTTGGGCCAAGTATGTAGGAGCCTATGCACGTTTTGTAGATGATGTTTTTATGTTTTGGCAGGGTGGTGCAGATTTGTTACATGATTTTCTTGATTATTTACATTCCACCACTTCCTTCTTTAGGTTTACCATGAATTATTCCACTGAACAGATAGATTTTTTGGACACTAGGATTAGGCACAATTTGAATGGTTTTTCTTCTAGTTTATATAGAAAAGATTGTTGGACAAATCATTTATTGTCATTTGACAGTATGCACCCACGGTATATGTTTCCTAACATAGTACAGAGTCAGTTATGCAGGACATCAAGATTGTGCTTAGAAGATGAACAATTTAATATAGAAGTGGATAATTTAAAAACGAACTTTAGCAGTAGGGGTTATGATGACCGTATGGTGAAGACTAAGGCTAATTATAGTTCAAAGCAAAGAACCTATAAGTTTAAACCATGGTTGAGACAAGAAAAGGGACAAGCAAGTCCTACACATACATTTTCAAGGCCTAATAGGGTCAGAATGTATTTTACCTATAGCAGCAATATCACTGATATCCAGGCCATTGTAAGTAGAAATTGGAACATTCTGAGGAGTGATGCTAGGTTATGCGATATTGTTGGACCTACCCCCTTTTTTGGATATAGACGCAATACCAATTTGAAGGATCTTTTGTGCAGAGAGAAGGATACTCTAGGTAGCAAACCTTTAATGGCAAAAGCAGGAACTTTGCCTTGTGGTAATTGTAAGGCCTGTACGAGAATAAATAAGGACCCCACCTTTGTGCATCCATCCACTGGGCAGTTGTTTCATTTTAAAGCTAGGGCCACTTGCAGGACAACACATGTTGTTTATCTAGCAGTGTGTGAGCGATGTTCAGCTTATTATGTAGGCATGACTACCAACATGTTAAAGGTTAGGATACTACAACATCTTTCATGCATTAGAAACAAGGTTGAACAGAATGCCTTATATAGGCATGTGGAGAGTAACCCCACACACACTTTTTTGTTTAAGGCTATTACAAATGTACGGTTGGGCATTAGAGGAGGGGATATAAAGTTACTTACAGAGAATTTAGAAACTAGGTGGATTATTACACTCACTTCACATAGATTTCCAGGCCTTAATGAGACTATACCTTTAAAACCTGCACTACAAAAAAGGCGGGTTATGTATTAACATCTGATTGGTTGTCATTGCTTTTAAAAATGAATGTATTTGTGTGTTTTATTGTCTGATGAAGGGTTGGTGAACCCGAAAGCGCTTACGTTCTTGGAGCCACGTATATTAAAAGTTTTTACATAGCGGTGTCTTGCCAGTCTTTCTTCTTTGCATTCATCCAGATACTAGTAACCATAGTTACAAAACTTATTATAAGTGGAAACATTCACCCAAACCCAGGCCCCCAGAATACCTCCTCACCCCTCCAAATACAAGATATAACCATTCTATCATTAAAAGGCTCCGAAATGCTAATCCTAAATCTAAACCTGCAAAGCATAGTCAACAAAATTTAAGGATTACATGCCACCCTACCCCATTATAACCCTGATATTGCTGTTTTAACAGAAACCTGGTTAAAAGCACATATTACTGACAATGAAATTACACCACCTGGTTACAACATCATTAGAGCAGACAGGAAGATAAAAAGAGGTGGAGGGGTAGCTATCTTATTTAAGATCAGTCTCGCACTTTTACCACAAATCCTAAAAATAGATAAAAACACAGAAATCCTACCTACTAAACTTCAACTTAACCAAAACAAATTAATATCCATTATAGCTACTTATGTCCCACCCGGAAATAGCATCTCCACTATAGAGCACATAATCCAGTCTATATCAAATGCCAAAGCCCAAGAAACCATCATTATGGGTGACTTTAATATAGACTGGACAACTTGTAATTCATATAACCCTAGCAATCACATCAACCTCTATGGCTTCACACAACTCATTCAACCTCCTACATGGATAGATAAAAATTCCAACCATCAGTCTGTACTGGATTGGACACTAACCAGCAAACCTCAGAATTATCAGATTAGTGGCTGCTTACCTGACAGCCTTAGTGACCATATGCCAACCTATCTATTGAGAAAAAACATCAGTACTGTCAGGCTCATCACCTTCTGCCAAATCTGCAGTAAAAAAAAAACAAAAAACTTTAACCCTCAAGACCTAATCAATACCCTAAAAAAATGTAACTGGTCTCTACTAAACAAACAGCCCCTTAATGCTGAAGTAGATTATTTCAGCAGTACCTTCCTTGAAATTCTAAACAGATTGTCCTTCCCAGGTCAATTTGTATTAATGCCACATACACACCATGGCTAGCTAATGACACCAGAATGCTCCTTAGGAAAAGCGACAAAGCTTGGCAAACATGTCTCACCTGTAAAACCCAAATCAATCACATCACATTCCAGCAAATTAGAAACAAGGCTAAAAACCAAATCAACTTAGGTAAAAATAACTTCTACTATAACCTGCAACATAATCACCAGCGTAACCCCCAACAATTTTGGAATACCATAAACGCTGTTCTCCACTCAGGACATTCCACTACCCTTTCCCCCAATTTACCACACTCTCCTACCACCGTTGCAGAAGAATTCAATAAATACTTCACTGAAAGTGTACTATCTGTAATTAAAAGTAATTCCACAGAACCATCACTAGCCTTCAAAACTCTCAGTATTAACTCCAACTCCTTCTCCTTTCAGTCTGTTCCCACAGCTACCATTAAGAACCTACTGAAACAGCTCAAACTGTCTTCGATAGCAGCTGACAAGTTACCAGACAAATATTTAAAACTAGCAGCTGAAGTCATATCTTATCCAATGTTGATCCTTATTAACAGGTCCATAGCAGAACAACATTTCCCAGCACTATGGAAAATCACACACATTATCCCCTTACACAAAGGCAGAAATTCCACAGAGCTGATCAGCTACAGACTGATCGCTATTCTCTATCCACTATCTAAACTCTTCGAAAGATGAATCCACTCCCAACTGATTCATTATCTTGCCTTCAACAACATGCTAGCAACATGTCAACATGGTTTTAGGCCCCATCATAGTACCACAACTGCACGCCTCAGTTTCACCAGTACCATCAACCAACTCAGAAACAATGGTAAAATAGTCTCTGCTGTCTTTCTAGACATGTCCAAGACCTTTGATATTGTCTCCCACCCCAAATTATTAAACCTCAGCCCTCTTGCACTTCAGTGTTTTGAAGCTATCTACAGGGCCATCAACAATCTGTAAAATGGCTTAATGTCCTATCCCCCCTCTTCCTGTCATCTTAGGAGTACCTCAAGGCTCAGTTCTTTGGTCGCTACTATTTACTATTTTTACAAACAACCTCCATAGTGCTACCCCACTGGCATACATACATACACACACACACACACACACACACACACACACACACACACACACACACACACACACACACACACACACACATATATATATATATATATATAAACACACACAGATGATACAACACTTATATGTACTGCTCATAACCTGCAACACTGCCATGATATAACGCAAAAATCATTCTCAGATACCAAGCTATGGCTTTCTAACCATCAGCTCACACTCAACCCCAATAAAGCAAAACTCATGATCTTCCAACCCGCAAGATCCTCTCCCCCAGCACCTTCTACATTACAGCTAGGAATAATACTAAAATTAATGCCGATTTACAAACAAAACTACTAGGTGTAATAAGAGATAACTTAAGATCTGACCTACATATAGCACAAACAATTAAGAAAGTTCACAAAAATGGGTATTCTTTACAGAAATAAAAAGTATCTAACACCTCTAGGTTGCCATTGCTAGAACCCATCTTCTATCAACATTTCTGTATGCTTCCCCAATTCTCCCCAACCTTAAAAAGACAGATTTAACTAAACTTGAAACATGCTACAATGATTTAAACTTGAAACATGCTACAATAAAATAGCTAAATTTGCAACTGACTGCCCACATCATACCCACCACTGTCACTCCTTAAAGAAACAATCCTGGTTATGACTTCCACAACTTCTATCCTGTAACCAATTAACCTTAGCATACCAACTAGTATATAAACCTAAAAAACCCTGCCCTTCTAAATATTCTCCAGCCCCATACCACAAATTGAAGTCTTCACTCAACAAATAAATCTCTACTACATGTGTCCAAATCCACTAATACGGCAGGGGACTCACTATTTTCTCATTATGTAGCAACAAGGTGGAATTCACTACCTCACAGCATCAGAACCAACACAAATACCAATCAATTCAAAAAGATTCTTAAAAATGATCTTAATGACACCTGGCTTTGCTCCTGTACTACTCCAGTTTAACTAGTTGTAATAGCTTCTAGTCATACTTTTTCTTCTTCCCTGACCACCTCATAATCTGTGCTCTTTCTCATGTCTAGATAATCTCTAACCTCATCTTTTTCTATTCGATTACCCCCCTGCAAACCCTTCCTCAGTTTACTTTGAGAAACTACAATGTCTATACTACAATAAGGAATTATTTCAGATGATTGTATAATACAAATGTCAGCTATAATAGCATATAATGTAATTTCTGCTGTACTGTAAGTCTTGTATATTTTTTGTATAATTTCTTGTATAAGTTTTGTATAATGTTTTGTATAAGTTTTGTATAATCTGTGTATGTGGAGCTTTTCTCCCCGGGCCTCCGCTGAAAATGGGTCTTATCACAGTCGTACTTTCCAAGTAAACAAATGTAAAATAAGAAATGAAATAAATTTACTGAAGAGGCCTAAGCTAAAAGTGGGGTCCCGTGGTATACTGGACAGTGTATGCATCTCCATAAATGGGAGCAAGTCTAGTCCTCACTTTATGTTCAGTTTGTGCCTGGTGATAAAGTCACTTCAAGCTGTGCTCTGTCATGTGAATTTATTCAAAATATTTAGTAATATTTCCTAGGTGATAATAAATCTGTTAAAATTGCCTGTATCTGCATCTTGCAAAAGAAGCTTGAACACAGTTAGAAGAACACACCCATAGACTGAGAAAAATAAATCTGGAAGTCTGAACTTTGGAGGTTTTAATGGGTCTGCTTTAGAACAATGAAATGCCACTTAACTGAAACCTATATCACCGAGACAAAAACACCGACAGCACCAACACAACAACATCCTGGAACACTGACTAACCACTCCAGGCAACTAACAGCTTGGCCAACCTGTTGAACTTTGCCCCTTACCACCACGGTAGTGTGATCTTGGAGTTGGCATATTTAGTTAGGGGGTATGGGCCCCCTCATGGGTGGGTTTGGTTTTCTTCCATTTATGTGTTTGTGTTGGATGGCCCAGGGGTCACTTACCTGGAGTGGTTAGTCTGTGTTCCGGGATGTTAGTGTATTGGTGCTGTCGGAGTTTTAGTCTCAGTGATATGGGTTTCAGGTAAGTGGCATTTCATTGTTCTAAAGCAGACCCATTTTAATATATCTGGCTCTGCTAGTGATAATATCCATTTATGTGGATTATACTGATTAATGACTATGCCTACTCATACTAACAAAAGGACTAGCAAAGGAACCACTGTCGACTAGGTCCTATCTACTGCACCACAGAACAGAAAAGCTACAGGAACACTATTTGACTAAATAAGTGATCATAATGGCATCTTCTCCATCAGGTCACATCCAGGTGCACACATTCTTTAATGAGAGATGCTTGAAAATGTTAGATCAAGACAGAATAAATTGCATTGTGTTGCTGGGGTAAAATATACTCGTTGTCCAAGCTGACTAATACCTTAAAGAATTTAATAACTTCCGGGGATGAAATATGCTTCCAGTATCAGAAAAGTTAAAACTGCACTACTATATCACTTTAGGTACACATGAAATCAGTGTTAAAGAAACACTGACATCAAGCAACACAGACAGAAATTCTGTTCATCTCTGCAAGAAGGCCAAGCATACTTCAAGGATTTCTGGAAAGGCATTATGGGCTGTTAACTATCAGGTGCTGAAATACACAAGGCGAGTTTTGGTGCATAGAGTCAAAAAGATGATATGCTTAGGATAAAAGCCCATTGCTGTTTGATTCTTCTTCCCACTGACAATGGATAACGGTGCCTGAGACAGGTAAACAAATGGGTTAATAGGGTGGTGGTGTGGGGAGAAGGGGCCAAAAATAATATTTAAAAAAGTCTGCTTCTTTTTTTTTTTAAAGACGTTTATTAAATTATCATTTATGACATAGGCAAACTAACAAGTTCATATTTACAAGCATTATACTTCACATCAATTGATATATATCAAAGAATCTAACCAACATTACATAAATTATTGAATTCCTACATTCTCTTAAACCTCATTCTTATTTTTCTGCATATATTGTTCTCACAATTTCCATTTTTTTCTATGTAATATACTCATACGCTTTTCTAAAGAACCCACTTTCTGTTCTTTTATCTCTGTTACAATACTCACTACTTCATCTGTAGTTAGTTTCAATTTTGATTTTTGTTTTCCAGTAATTGCTGTTTTTGGAAGCCACCAGAATTAAACTTACCATGGCCTTATTATGTCTAGGTAGATCAAATCCTTAGTTATACTTACTCTGCAGGACATTTTTAAAGTCTGCCAGCTCATTACTAAAAAAGTCTGTATTTGAGACCATCATGGTTGCATTTTTTTTTTTTTTTGGATTGATGATTTCAAGTCTGATAGAAGCACGGTAGATCTCAGCTGTTATGGTGTAAATATTTCTGCAGCAGACAAACCTATTACCACCTGAAGTACAACTCCGCATTTAATCAGGAGCAATGAGAGTTTTCCCCCTTAGTCTCACCTTTCCAGTGTTGTACCTTTTATTTTTCTCATCCATTTTTTCACAGTCTGTGCAGCCTTTTGTGCCAAAGCATTATATGAAACATGAGAAGGAGTAGAATGTACAAGACACGTTTAATTTCCTCTTCACAATGTTTGCAGATACAATACCAGTGAAGTACGCTCTGTTTTCTGGAATAGCATGTATACTAAAATGGTGCTAGTTTTTCATTGGCTGCTTGAGAAGAAGTGAAATTAAATGCTATACACATTCATCCACTCTGAATGAACATTTAGCAAAAAGTCAAAACTTTTTACAAGACTTTTGACTTTTGACCACCACGTTGCCTCCATTGTACAGAAGGCTTTCTACGTGGCCCACCTCATAAATAAGGGTATTTCATCAAGGAACAAGGAGGTCATAACACCCCTGTGCTCCTCCCTTATCAGACCCATTATCGAGTACAATGCCCCCTTTGGCATGTACCTTGCCAAGCACATGCAGCAGCTGAAGAGACCACAGAGGTTCCTGACCAGGAAAATACAGGGTCTCAAACACCTATCCTATACAGATAGGCTAAAATCCCTGTCCCTCTAATCAGTCTCATACAGACTGCTCAGAGGTGACCTGTGTCTGGCATACAAGGCCATCTCAGACCCAGCCTTGATGGAATTGCTGCATATCCCTAAGTCAAACTCTACTCGCGCAACCCACACGCAAGGCCTTAACCTGGTCTGTGACATTAATAGAACTTGTTGCCTGGATAGATTTGTGTCCCAAAGACTCAGCCCATCTGTAGAATAGACTCCCTCTCCATGTCAAGTAGACTACACCTCTCTAGTCCTCTTTAAGAGGAACCTGGACGACTGGAAGAGAAACAGAAAATACACCCCTGGGATCCCACCTGTGTTCCTGCTGGACAGAGGAAACGGGTGCTGACTTTGAGGGAACATAGGCAAAATTCTTGGATAGGCTTATAAGGGCCTCTGGGACAATAGCCTAGTATCATCCTATGAACCTATAAACCTATGAACAAGTTAATAGTCAACACTGACTATATGCAGTCTACATATCCTTTTTTAGTCCATATCATGGATGTAAAAGTGAATTACCATGACTATTTTCTGGTAGTTGATACTATACACCTTTACTTCCTTTTCCATATCTGTAGTCATTGCAGGTCACTATGTAGATGATTTGTCCAAGCCTTTCAAGCTGCATATTCTAGGATGTGCTGACACATTCTTTTTCTTTAATATGAAATGTCTCTGCAGAGAAGCTATGACTTTCGATCCCCATATTATACACCCATCTCTGCTACTTAAGCTAGTTTTCAGGAATAGTATGGCATAAACAACCATGGCTTACTTTATACAGGCTTTTCAATGCATACACATGAAGCAGTGATAGAAATCCATCTTTGCCAGTCCATTGTTTGATTTGTTTAGAACACATTGCTACAGTGTCCATGACATTTAACATCAGTACCTGATCACCGGTATTCAGGTGTGAATACATTTGTTTGAATGGGTGATCTACTCAGTGAACCAGGATTAATCTGTCACCTTTTTGCCTATAAGCACTCTTATATCCTCTCAGTAGAACTGCACAGTGCTGTGCTGTTGATTAACCTATTTTGAGGAATGACTTTCCTTTCATCAAACAAAATAATCATCAGTTTGTGACTACATGTAAAATATGACCATACAGTTTTTATGAAGTTTTTGGATTCCAGAAATTGTGGACAGGATTTATAGACAAGGTACGTAGTTTTAAAAAAAGTACATAGTAGCTTGCATGCTAGACAACTCTGTTGTGATTCATACAGCCTTCTGTTCATAGGAGTACAGCTTCAGCACTATATTTAAATACAATTGTTGGGGTGGGGGCCAATGCTAATGAGGTCCCTTAAGTAGCCCTATGCTCTGGTTCTTTAGGATTTTTGTGAAGTACGGCTGTCCTACACTCCATATCTTACAAGTTACCCTACACAGTAATGTAGACAATAGCAATGCAGAAGTGTATGCCACTAGTTACAGGTAGTGTGAACATGTGCTACTTGTAGAAAATCTGCAAAGTAGTAGGACTGCTTTATCTTGCACAGATTGCCAATCAAGGTAAGTAGTACTGAATGTGTGTTTGGGAGTGTGTGACTGTCTGTGGGGGTATATGGACAGTGTGTGATGGGTCTGAGTGTCTGCGCATAAATACATACTGTAAGTAAGTATGTATGTGTATGTATTTGTGCATATTCATACCACGTCCCATGCTGTGATGGTCACCTCTGCACTCCTGAACATCCCCTCCCCCATGCTTTGACAACTAATTTGGCATCTCAGTATCTATTGGTATCTACTGGTGTTTTGTGTGTATGTATGTGAACTACATGGATGTGGCTGTGTGTGGGGGTATTTATGTGGGTATGAATGGCAGCCTGTGTGTGAGAAACATATATTTTTTTTCAGACCAGGTCACTTCTTATGCAGTGCATTCTACGTTACTCACTACAGCTTTTAGCCATATTAAAAGATACTATACAGTGCTTTTTCCTTTTCTGTTCCCCATGTCCATAGTATATCTTTCTGTAACAAATGATGCAACAGTTTAACAAGGTTTCCAGATTTAGTAAGATCCTATTATAATCAGTAAACTCAAATATGTTTTCAATTCAGTAGAATTTGTAGGATCTGGAACCTCCACAATGGTTTTACTTTAGTCTTTACAGGATGCAGACCTTATGCATGTATTCCAAGTAATGTGCTTCCATTTAAAAAACACAATTGGTCACCTCTAATATAGAATACACTGCATATGAAGTGACCTGGTCTGAAAAAAAAAACGTTTCTCATTGTGCAAAGGATAGGGTGAAATATACCTTTCTACGAGCTCATAAGCTTGTAAAGCACAGTCAACAATCTTATACAGAAATGTGAGATTAGAATATTACAGATGGCAATTAATATATATACAGTGTAGGAAAATCAAATATACAATTCACATATAAGTTTGTAAGTCTCAAAAGAGTATTCTGACAATCAAGTCCAGATGGATGTTATCTACCTGGACTTCAATAAAGTAGTTCACAAATTAATACAGAAGCTGACCTGGTGTGAGATGAATCCTTACCTGGAAAAACAAGTACAGTGAGCATTCCATGGAATTAGTTAACTTGTAACAGCTAAGTAGGGCTATCCTACTAGGCCCTGTTGGCTCATTACCAATTCTTAGTTCACATTCAACTTGAATATCCAGCCAAGAATCTGCATTATTACATAAACAGATGACATCAAAGGAGCATCTCAGATCAGATTAAAAAATGAGACCAGCCTGAAGCAGGCTGTCATACTTACATACTTACTGTCATACATACAATCTATTTATCTGGTTATTTACTTACTATAGCTCTTAGCCATATTACAAAAATACAGTACAGTGCTCATATAATCTGGCAGAGAAAGAACTGCACTTAAATTTGACATGCACGTATCCAATAATGATAACAACACAGTGCTTTTAACATAATATTACAAAAGTGGCTGCACTACTGAGTGTGTCATCCATTGGATAAGACATTAAACCATGGCCCTATCTACTTGAGTTGGTGGTAGCTCAAGTGGATGTAAAACATCACATGGGAGCTATCGAAAAGAGCAGTGGAAGTTCCCCGTGCCGTGGCCAAATTTCCCTTAGCAGTATCAATACCACCTCAGGTCACCTCTGAAAAGAGGCTTCCAGCCTAGTGAGACTAACCTGGTTAATAAAGAATGAATGAACAAATGAATAAATAAACAAATAAAATATATAGAGAATTATGTGCATATTTAAAATTACACTGTAATTGGCTAACTGGAAAAAAACAAAAGCAAAACTATGTACGCTGAATATTGTAGGCAATATTAGGCAGAAAGTGTGTCATATACTAAATGAAAAAAAAAATGCTTTCAGTACAATAAGCTTTTATACAATCAGTGCAAATATTAGAGGTAAACATTCTTATATAGTTACACCAAACTTACAAAAAAAGACTGCGACCCAGGTTTCATGGTCCAATGACAACTGTACCTTCTAAATGATGGAAGAGGTTAAACTCCTCAGATATGGTTCAATAGCTGGGTGCCATCTACAGCATGAGTAAGGATATTGTCAAGGAATACAGCAAGCAGGGGATGACTATACAGGATACGAGCATGGAAAATATGCTGATACAAACTAAAACAAGCTCTTTTTTTTACAACAGCTTGTATTATAAAATGTGTAACATCTAGGGAGGCAACTGTTATAATTCCAAAATGAACCAAAATGCAGTTTGAATTAACAGTATGATATTCATCTAAATATAAAGATAATACAAAGAAGATTCAGTGGCAGCATCCAAAATGGAAAAGAGAACTAAAAGTGGTACTTTAAAGTAAACTTAGCATTCTAAATGCAGATTTATCACCACACAGGAGTGTTCTTGGAGACCTTATATTATCATGCACAACCTACAATAATGAAGTTTTCATTAATAAACTAGTTCTAAAAACTATAGATGTGGTTTGAGTAAAGGGATTTGGGCAGCTACATTTCAAGATCCAAAAGGAAGAACGGCTATATGAAGGACTAGTTTATTTGCAGAGTGGTTGATCAATGGCTCAATCTTCCAACTCAGATCAAAACTGCATGATTCTTAGATATCTTAAGACACTACTAGGTAAAGTAATGGGGCCCAGAAAGTTTCGATCTGCTAGGGGAATGCAGGTTTGTGAAACTCCAGTGGGTCTTCTCTCTGATCTCTTACTGACTGAATGAATAAACCCCAGAAGGTGGATGGTGGAACATTCCATTGTAAAACGATATATACAGCTTCCACAATTACTCCTGAATATTCCAGCCAGCCCAAGTAAGGAGAGGTCCCTTTGCAGTGCTGGTGACCTGTGTTTGATTAGCAGACTAGGTGTAAACATCCACCAGATGAAGGAGGCCTGTGCAGCAAACTGCCAACTCTGGGAGAGAATATGGAGTTTCTTCTGTATGGTTACAGCAGCTGGTGGAGGCTGGGATTCTAGTCCAGGCATAGCAAAATATGGGGGAGTATTGGAAGTTAATCTTTAGTGGATGTGTATGCATACAAAAGCATGTGTTCATGAACCACATTGACATAGGATCATAGGAGATTACTAGGCTATCGACCCGGAGATCATTTCAAGCCTAGCTGTTTCATCCCAATGTAATACTGTATGAATGTTAGTTAATACCAAAGATTGCATTTAGTAATGACTGCCCATGTCCAGGAAAGATGTCCCATCCACTTGTCCAGGTTCCTTTTGAACAATGTCATAGAGGTGCTCTGTTTCACATGAGTAGGCAGCCTATTCCAAAGACTCGGCAGTCACTGGGAGATAAAGCTGTCCTTCCAGCATGTCCTGTTCAAGTTGCAAGCCATATTTAGGTCCCTGGAATGGGTGGCCCTAGTCCCATTATATTTACCAATGTGCAGCAAGTTCTTTAGGTTTGGGTCTGAGATTGCTCTGTATGCCAGGCATGTCTCCCCTAAGAAGTCTATATGATACAGAGTAAAGTGAAAAGGACTTTAGTCACTCTGTGTATGGCACATGTTGGAGTCCCTTGATCTTCTTTATTAGAAACCTCTGAGGTCTCTCCAATTGCTGCAGGTGCTTTGTACGGTACATGCCAAGTGAGGAGTTATACTCAATTATTTGCCGGATTAGTGCCAAGTATAGAGGGGTTATAACCTCTTTTGCTCTCAAGGCAATGCCTTTACTAATCAAATGTGATACTTAGAATGCCTTCCTTACCACAGTAGATACATAGTAGTCATAATTAAGGTCATGGTCAACTTGTGAACTCAAGTCCCTTACCACTTCATGGGTACTTTGGGTATTGTTGTTGATTTGATAGTGTGAAGGGACATTGTTTGTGCTGAAGGGAATGATGATGCATTTCTGATTCTTACTGTCTTTTCTCTCTCTCTTCCCATCTAGTTTTTCTTTCTTGGTTTTAAAAGTTTCTTTGCATTTAGTTTGAGACTGTGATTAAGACACCAGTTGTGGTCTGTGTAAGACCCTCCTGGAGTATACTGACATAATTTGGGGATTCAGTAATTGCACCCAGTTTGCAGTCTTCTGCAAACTTGGTCAGCCACAACCCCTTAGTTCTGACCTGAACTTCTGAGAAGTATATACCAAACAGTAGGGGGGGGGGGTCCAGCACTGACCCCTGTGGCAACTCACTGGTAACAGGTCTGCTGGTTGATGTGGAGTCCCCCACTTTGATAGCGTGTGTCAGGTGTGTGAGCCAGTTAGCAACCCATCTTACAATGAAGGGGTTTGCATTCAGTTTACTAAGTTTATCAGGAATGCCTGAGTGTGGGATTGTGTTGAAAATCTTTGCTAAGTCGAGGTATGCTGTGTGCATAGATTTGCCCTCATCGATGGCCCTGGTCACATTTTCAAAAAAATCCACAAGATTTAACAAGTAGGAAATGCCTTTGAGAAAGCCGAATTGGGTAGGATCCAGGGTTTGGAGATAACCTATGTCTTTATTTATGAAGTCCGTAATGATACATTCCATGGCCTTACAGATGAGGCTGGTCAGGCTTATGGGTGTGTAATTCCCCAGGTCTGTTGCTAGGCCACCTTTGTGGTGGGGAATAATTGTTGCTGTTCTCCATTCTGCAGGAACAAAGCATGTGGTTAGACTATGATTAAAAAGGGTACATCATTGTGATTGTAGTTCATGTTTTAGCCTGTTTAGAAGACAGCTTGGGATACTGTCAGGTCTCACAGGGGCTGTGTTTTTTGCCTTGGACAAGGCTTTCTTTAGATATGTAGGGTGGGGGGAGTTTGGGGCAAGGTTTGTGATAGATTTGGGGGGGGGATAGGTGGGTGAAATTTTCGCCAAACCTATTCGCTAGCAAGTTTGCTATCTCTGTAGGGTCAATGTGCGTTATACCATCGGTTACTAGTTCTGCACTTGCTTGGGTCCTACCTTTTATGCTACATACATTATCCTTGGTTGTGCTAGCTAGCTTTCTTTCTCAAAGAAGCCCTTAGAGGATTTGACAAGTTGCCTTATTTACCTGTTGAGGCTGAGGAGGGTGCTTTTCCATTCTTGGGGTCTTGCCTTTATTTTCATGGACAGCAACCTTTTTGTGTTTATTGTAAAGTTTGTTGATACTGGATGTCCACTGTGGTGGCTTGTTTTTACTTGGGGCTCTGACTTTGATTCTTTTTGGTAGAGATGAGTCTATACACTTATGCAAGTGACTGTACAGGGCTTTAGTGTAAGCTTCAGTATAGTTACCACTTCCAGTGGGGTGTGAGGCTTGGAATGCATTTATACCTTCACCTAGGAGGGTGTAGTTTGTGTTGGTGAAGTTTTTTAGTCTGATTTTACCCTTTGTGAGTTCTGGTGCTAGTATCAGCTTGATGGTGACTGATGTGTGATCAGATTTAACTAATGAGGGTCCAACAGTTGTGGTGGTGTATCCATTTGACATGTTAGTGAGGACTAGATCTAGTATGTTGTCCCTCTTGTTGGGGTAGGAACAATTTGTTCCAGAGCATTTGAGTTAAAAAAGTCAAGGAACTTTTGTGCTAGCAGGTTAGGGCTAGCATAGGTTTCCTAGTTGATGGTGGGATAATTGAAATCTCCCATAACCAGAGTATTTGGTAATATTTGGATTGTCTTCAGTTTGGTCAAGTAGGTTTTGTGCACGTCATGACCCATGGAGGGGGATTTATAATTGGCTATGACTTGAATGGGGGGTCTTACCCACCGTAACATGAACTTGGAGTAACTCCATGGAGTTGTTCCAGTCTAACTAGACATGAGGTGAATTTATCTCTAATATAAATAGAAACACTGCCTCCTTTAGTTCTCATGCGTTCATTTTGCAGTCTGAAGGTATGGAAGGCATTGTAGCCTTGCAAGGCTGGGGTACTCTCTGAGGCCTTGAACCAGGTTTCTGTGACTGCACAGACATCTACATCTTCCAGTGATAGAATTTCTTTCAGGGTGTGCAGTTTTTGGTTTAAGCTCCTAGCATTAAGCATCATGACCCTTATTTTGTTATGATTCGCAAATTTCACATCAGTAAGTTTGTTTTTGAGACCTTGCCTAAAAAAGTCACTATGGTGGAGGCAAAAGCCTTTACCAGCAGCCGAAAGTCTAGAGGTGCCAGGTGCAAACTGTCTCCGGCAAAGCAGCAAGGTTTGTCGACCATGGCTTCCCAGGCTGACAGGAACTGGATCCCTTTTGAATGACACCAAAACCTAAGCCAATTATTGAAATCAGTCATTTTTTGTTTATACTGTGGCATCATTCTAGGTGAGGATAGTATGCTACTCAAGGCTAGGGACATACTTGTCTGGGACATATACTCAGAGAGCTCAAGTATGTCTCTCTTTATATAGTCCAGTGAGGTATGTTTCAGGTTGTTCACTCCAGCATGAACTATGACCGAGTCATAATGGTACTTGTTCCTGAGAGACCTGAGTGCATATGTGATCTGATGAATTCTGGCACTGGACAGGCAGCTGACTGTGACTTTCTCCTTGTCCAGCCTGGTGAATGGGACATCCTTGTGTCTCACTACTGAGTCTCAAATGATTTGAAAATTTGTTTTTTGAGTGTTACGCCCTATGGACTCAGTAGGTGAAAGACTGGTGTTGCTATCTGTCATGGGTGCTGTGGGAACTGTGTTAGTTGTAGCAGTCTTGTGTTTTGGAGGTCTCTGTTGTCTCGGTAGTTTTTTTGAGAGAACCTCCATGTATGTTAATATGTGTGTTGGATGCATACTATGTGTAGAGTAGTGGTACTATGTGCATGTGTAGTGGTGGGGGGGTTGACAACCTCTTTCGTGTTACTGGTTTGAGTCCGAGAAAGCATGGATTCAAGACTCTTGGTGTATATAAATCTCTCACACTCTGTACTAGAATGAGATATTAATAGAGCGTTGTTGGTGTACATGAGGCAGTTGTTATACTGCCTCAAGAGATCCAAGTCAACAAGGATGGCAGTAGAAACAAGGGTGGTCCAACTGTCCATAATGCTAGGCTGAACACTGTTGTCACTAGGGAGGGCTTTTCAGGATCGATCAAGGAGGAGCTCAGTGGATGGATATTTCTGCCTGTTTTTTTTTTTTTTTTGGTAATTTAATGGGTTTCAGCTCACTAGTAGTATTTCTTTGACTGGAAAAGTACTAAGGATGAGAGATACACTAATATGCTACAGCTGTAACTAAGGGAAAAACTGTTGAATTAATCTGTCCATCTATGGCGCACAATTGAGTGGCAGTACACAATGCTGCGCGATGCACTAACAAGCAGACAGCT
>NC_056733.1:1148824356-1148934356 GCF_019279795.1 Protopterus annectens | reverse complement strand
GATTACAAGGCTAAAGGCTTAAGAACCCTTACAAGCCTTGCCATTATTATCTGAATTGTACCTGATTTTCGATTCCTAAGGTCTTGAGGATGGCTTAGATTTGTGCCTATGCTTTAGAGTATTTTACATAGTGTCCCTATCTATACGGGACATGGGCAGGTCCTCAGGACAGAAGCTCAAAAAGCTTAGTTAGGACTCCTTTAGAAGACTAAAATTAATCCTGAAAACAGCATTGACATCTAGGAACAAGATCCAAGCCATAAATCAATTTGCTCTTCCTGTCCTAACTTATAGTTTTGGAGTGATTGACTGGCCCCAAAAAGTGTTGGATAGATTGGATATTAAAACAAGAAGGATGCTTCATGCTCACCATATGATTTATACAAAAATCAGTGTATACCAAGATTATATATTCCCCGTTCCGAAGGCGGGATGGACCTCCTTGAAATTGATTACATATAGAGATCTGCAATCGTGGGACTCCACACATATCTACTGACCTCACAAGATCCAAATGTAGTGAACGTTTTGAAACATGAGGAGAATAAATCTAAGATGACATCTTTGCTTAATTTAGCAGAAGCATATTGACATCAAGCAGGAATGGAAATCAAACCAGACGTAGATAAAGACCAGGCAGCAACTGAATGTGCTAAAAAACAAAAGAAAGAATATAAGGTGAAGGATCAGATAAGAAGGCAAGAAATGTGGAGATAACATAAATATAGTTGCAAGCATAGAAAACTTCTGGAAGAGCCTCATGTTGATCAAGAGCGAACACAGGAATGGTTAAGGAGAGGTGAATTCAAATCAATAAATGAAAGGTTAATATTGGGAGCCTAAGAAAGTGGGCCACATACACGCTGTTTTACAAAGTCCATTGAACATGTGGGAGAAACAGAAATATGTAGGTTTTGTAAAACTGAATTGGAAACTGTCACACACCTTGTTGCTGGTTGTGAAGCACTAATGGCAGAAGGACTGTACACTGAAAGACATAATATGTGGCGAGACTGTTACACTGGAGATTGTGCAAACATTATGGTATTGAAGTGGCTGAAAAACACTGGAAACATGAGCCACAAAGAATCATAGAAAATCAAAAGATAGATACTAGAAAACTGGATATAGTGGTCCAAGAAAAGAAGACAAAAGTAACATTGATCATTGAAATTACCACAACTAGTGACTACAGTGTCTTGCTTACAGAGAGACACAAAGTCATAAAATAGCTTGATCTGCAGGCAGAAACGAGAGCCATGTGGAGGAAAGATACCCAGACAGTTCTAATAGTAGTAGGCTTATTAAAAATAATTTACAATCGTATTTAGATGTTACCAGTTCATGTAACACCATACGAATTGCAGAAGGAGTCATTACTGGGCACATTGCGGGTGCTGTGAAGAGCACTTTTGACTGACATCAAACTGTGAAAATACTAATTTCATGAACTTTAATAGTACTTTGACTTAGGAATGGGGTCGATTCCCGTCATGGTATTAGAAACCCAAAAAACTTGGAGAAATTAAAAATGAGAGAAGTTATGATTCTCCATCCATTGATCCAAACTGTACTTGAAGAGGGTCAGTGAAGGGCTATGATTTATGTAAATAAATAGGAATCCTGTTTCAGAGAAAAGACACAGATCTGACTCTCCAGCATGTTTTGTTTGTGTCACTAACAGGATTTAGATCCCTAGATTGGATGACTCTCATGCAGTTTGTCTTGCGAATGTGTAACAGTTCCATCAGGGCTGGATTTGTGAGTGCCTTGTAGGTTAGGTGTAGATCACCCCTTAATAGTTGGTAGAAGACATATTAAAGGGATATGGTTTTTAGTCTATCACATTGGACATGTTGTCTACACCCTGTGTTTTCTTTGTGAGGAACCTCTGAGGCCGCTCCAGCTGTTGTAAGTGCCTGGTCAAATACATTCCAAAAGGCACATTGTACTCGATTATTGATCTGATGAGGGCTGAGAGCAGTGGGACTATAACTTCCTTGGATCTGGATGCCATGCCTTTACTTATAAACTGTGCCACACAAAAGGACTTCCTCACATCTGTGGACACATGGCAGTCAAAGTTCAGGCTACTATCTATCTATGTACCTAGATTTTTCACCTCTGAGTCCACTCTTAGGGGGTGTGCTATTAAAGTTGTAATCTGCAGGGGTATTTGACTTCCCAAATGGTATGAGTATGCATTTTTTTTGCATTTAGTTTTATGTCATGGCTGTGGCACTATTCATTTGTCTGAGTCAGACCCTTCTAAAGGTTATCTACATCACTGGGGAATTCAGTGATTGCCCCCAACTTGCAGTTGTCTACCAGGGCCTTCTACATTAGCCTTAACTTCAGAGGAGTATATTCTGAACAGGAAAGGACACAGCACTGAGTCCTGTGGCAAACCACCAGTAACTGGCCTCTTGCTGGACCTGGATTCATCCACACAAACAACATATGTCTTGTCCATGAGCCATTTAGCTATCCATCTGATGACATATGGATTTATGCCTAGTTTTGTGAGTTTATCTATAATACACAAGGGTCAAATGCCTTAGCCAGGTCAAGATAGGCAATATGTACTGTTTTACCCTCATCCATGGCCCTAGATATAGTAGGGATGACCTGCCCTTGACAAAGCCAAACTGAGTTGGGTCCAGTGTTTGGAGGTTTCCTTGTTGTTATTTATCAGGTCTATTATTATTCTTTCCATGGCTTTGCATATAAGACTAGTCAAACTTATGGGTCTGTGATTTCCCAGGTCTGTTGATGGTCCCTCTTTAGGCAGAGGGATCACTGTTGCTGTCCTCCACTCCACTGTAACAGAGCCAGTCTGTAGGTTGTGGTTAAATAGAGATTCTAATGGGCCTGATAGGTCCTGTTACAAGCTATTTAAAAGACAACCTTGGATATTGCTGGGACATATCAAAGCCATGTTTTTAGCTTTAGAGGGTACAGTGGCAACCTGTTTCTTGGTGTTGACTGGTAGAGGAATAGTGGGGGGTATTTTTGGGGGGATAATCAGAGGTGATGGGGAGATGTAATTTGAGCTGAATTTATCAGCCAGCTGATTTGCTATATCTTCTGGCTAAGTATAGGTAAGGAAGACTATGACTAATTCTGCACATTGTTGGATGTTGCCCTTAAGATTGCAGACATAACTGAAAAATGCCTTATGGTTATCCTTAGCTTGGGAGGCTATTTTTCCTTCAACATTTTCTTTTGAAGACTTGACCAGTCCCCTGATTTGCTTGTTTAGACTGATGAGGGAGTTTTTACTCTGTTTTGCACATTCTTTCTTGCCTACAGATAGGATTTTCTTTGTTTTGTTGTACATGTTAGTGGTCATGTATGCTTCCCAGTTAATTGAGGGGTAGCTAAAATCACCCACGAATATGGAGTTGGGCTGAATGATAAGTGATTCTAGTAAATTCTGGTATGAAGTATGGGCTTCCTGGTTCATGGTGAGGGTCCTGTGGCTAGCAAGGATATGGTAATGGATTTTTCCATGGTTGGGACATGGTGTAGTTCAAGCATGTCATATTGTTTGACTAGTCTTGAGGTGTGCTTATCCTTTATGTAGATAGATACTCCAGTACCTTTAGCCCTTTCATGTGCCGTGGGTGATTGGAATGCCTGAAAGGCATTATAGCCATGCACTGCTAGGGTGCCTTCTGTGGCTTTGAGCCACATATCAGTAACTGAATAGACTTCAACATTATCCAGGGTGAAGAGTGCTTCCACAGAGTGTAATTTCTTGTTGAGACTTCTTAGCATTAAGCAGTAATACTTTTAGTTTAACCTGAGTATATTTTGCTTTGTTGGAACGTTTGTCTGTTTGGCAATGCCTAAAAAAGGCACTACTGGGGTGGATAATGTTTCGGCCAATATCTGAAAGCCTAGTGGTGACAGTGAAGACCATCCCTGGCAAAGCAACATGCCCTGTCAACCATGTTTTCCCAGAATGACAAATAATGGACCCCTTTGGAATGACACCAGTAGCTAAGCCAATTATTAAAGTCAATCATTTTCTGTTGGTATTGTGGCATTATCCTAGGAGATGGTAGAATGCTGCTCAGTGCTAGGCTCATATCTGCCAGTGACACATATTATGAGAGGTCAATCATGTCTCTCTTCATATAGTCCAGGGAGGTACTTCTCAGGTCAATTACTCCCACATGGACTATGACTGAGTCATACTGGCACTTGGGGTTTGGTGACCTGCATGTTTGTATGATGTGGTGGATCCTGGCCCCTGACAGGCAACTAACTATAACCTTCTCTTTATCCAGCCTGGTGAGCAGGACATCTGTGTATCTCACAATGCAGTCTCCTATAACCAAAATATTGGGTTTTATGGTGTTATGCCTTATGGACTTGGTAGTTGAGACACAATGCTATCTGGTTTAATCTGTTGGGGTGGGACTTGTGTTTTTTGTGCACATACAGAGTTTCTGAGGACTATATCTGAGAGGCCTTTAAGGTTTGGGTAATTTACATGTGAGCACCTCTGCATATGTGGGTCTATGTGTCTGATCCTTGGTAAGTGTGGTGGGTATTGTGTGTTTGCCACTGACAACCTGTTTGGTATTTTTGTGCCTTTATGTGAGAGCCTTACCTCCAGTGACTTTGTGCAACTACGTATCTCCCATACTGTATTCATTTGTTCCAGAATTAAGTGGTTGTCAGTGTACTTAAGGCATCTGCTGCATTGCTATCCCTGTCCTCTTTCTAAACTCTCTCATGTAACATGATATGTTATGTTCATTTTATTACTAATTAGGCAATTCATATTTTATGTTAAATGTATCAATAGTGAAAACCTCTTCCCACCTAGGTGTTCTGAGCTCTCTGCATATTATTGTAACACTATTAGCTATGTAAGATTTGATACTGAGTACATTTTCTTTTGCACCTGTCTAACTGATCTGTATCACTTGTACTTTCACCTCTCTGCTTAAAATTGTATCACTATTGTCTATAAAAGATATGCATTTTTTGCCAGCTGTCTAATTTGTTTTGTGTTATTTGTGGAGTTTTTCTCCAGGGCCTCCGCTGAAAATGGGTCTTGTACCAGTCGGACTTTCCTGGTAAACAAATGTCAAATAAATAAATAAATAAATACATAAATTGCCTCAGGATGCCCATCTGCACCAAGCTAGATGCAGAGATAGCAGGAAAGTGCCTATTCATGGTTGCAGGTCCTAGTATATGCTTTACAAGGGAAAGGAATGGAGGGTGTTTGCAACCAGATGAGGAATGGGTGCTTACTTAGTATAATCTATTGCTAACTTAACCGATGATGCTGCCTTGTGCCCAAACCAGTTTCTCTTTGAGCAGTGATAGTCCTTTGTGTTGTAATAATGTAATATAGAGCTAAATAAGTGTGGCAATGCTGCTCAGTGCATAGACTAGTTGCTCCTTGAACAGCATGGGACTGTGGAAGATTTCAGAGGTAGTTTTTATAGAGAAAGTGCAACTTCTGGTGATTGCATTTATATAAAGCACCACTAACCACCACTTTGCAAAGATCAGCTTCTCACAAATGTTAGGCTTATATAGAAGCATAAAAAAGCAAGCTTTAAACTAGGTATGCCCAAATACCAATCATGTAAGCGCATAATAACTTTCCACCAGCAATTTACAGCTCAGATAGATGAAATCAGCCCTCTCCTGGGACAGGAGTGCAGACTTTGACCCTCTTAATGTAAAATGACTGGTTTGGAGCCCAAGTGTTAGGGAACCACACAAATGGATGCCCAGAGGCACTGAAAATACTAGATACAGTTTAGTTAGAGTACTACAAATGCAGAACAGCAGCCCTTACAGCGGTGGAAAAATGCAACTTAAAACTCTAAGCATGTGCTAAAAACAACAAATAGCAGCAAAATCTGTGAGTATGCAATAAAAACAAGCAATGCAAGTGCAAAATAATACTTCATTTCATTTGTCTTGCCAAGGATGCCTTTGGATGCAAGCAAAATCTGTTATCTGGGTGTGTGTGTATATGTATGCAAGTATCTCGCTCATATATAGATATATATATATATATATATATATATATATATATATATATGTGTGTGTGTGTGTGTGTGTGTGTGTTTTAGCATTCGACAATATAAGAACACACACATATGTACGTACATAACATCCCGACATATACACACATACACACACACACACACACACACACATATATATATATATATATATATATATATATATATATATATATATAAGGTTTATGTCAACTCACTAATACACAAAAACATCAAGCCACTCCTGACCAATGCCTGCATATCGAAAATCAGTTACTGAAACTCAAACATACCGGAACAAAGAAAGATTGCAAAAGGAAAACACCTTCCTTTTGTAATCTTACAAGAAAAGCCCCACCATCATATTGAGACAAAATGTGTCTGAATAGTGATAGCGTTGCAGAAAGGGTTTTCCTAAGGTAAGATATAGAGTTAGGGTCATGGGTAGCAGGTATTAGTAAGGTTGTGTGTTGTGGGGGGTGGGCAAAGCTCTCCTACACCACCTTAGTAATAGATGCTAACCCTAACCATTAACCTAACCTTAACCCTGCCCCTGCTCCTAACCCTAGTCCTGTACTTTTCCTTAGACATACCCTTTCTATAACTCCATTACTACACAATACAAGTTTAGATACACAAACCACATGTAACAACACATAACCACAACACTAAATCTACACTTTACCTAGCGTTTACCATAACCAAACTTGCATATGATTCCATACACACTCTTAAACCCCAATGCCAAAACTTTCTATATATCCAAAAGTTTCAGCATTAAAAAAAGAAACTGCACTTACCTGCTTACCTGTAAATACTATCCTCTTCCCTTCAATGCACTTGACCATTCACTCATTCTAACATTATCACAGTCAGAGAACACTTTCAATGAAACAGTCATTCAACCACATCACGAGGATACATATACATATATATATATATATATATATATATATATATATATATATATATACACTCATTTTCTATAAAATAAATTTCTTTGCAGCAAAAATGTGCACAGTTGTGGCTTTGATGGCTGTCATTTTGAATGTCATGATGCTGTGACTGTCACTGTGACCTTTGCAGACTATTTATAAATGTAGATCTTTACCTTTGCCAGCAGTTTGTCATATGTTTGGGCAGAGGCTGACAAAATGCTGCTGAACACCTTTTGTCAGCATTCTGCCTACATTGATGGACCTTAATTTTAGTCTTAAATTATGAAACTGGAGCTTCTCTTATTATAATCATATACCGGCTTGGAAAAGTTTGACTATAACTTAAAACAGATGAATTTTGCGGTATTGCTTTCTGCAATAAAGGGATGAATATTAAAACGTATCTTATATGCAGGCTATTTTATTAATCCACTTGACATTTTCTGACAAGGAATGTTTAGAGAGTATGGTAAGATTTCATGACGTTTGTACCCACATGTTGGCTCTGACCATGCTGACATATTGTCAGATGCATAGACTTCCGCAGTCACTGTAAAGTAAAACTCATTTTCCCTTCTATGTTCCCAGCATCATTCTATGTGCCATTATGCAATTTAATGTGAATAATAATAATAATATTATGGACATCTATCTTTTTGATTCCTTGTTGTTTACTTATGAGGCAATAGGTTGTCTTCTTTTTTATAGACTAAACAAGAAAGGATAAAAAAGAACAACAACAACAAGCAAACATCTATAAATTTACAATATATGGCTCTGTGAAGTTTCATAATGATGATAATTGCAGAAGTAAAGCATCTATTATTTGTCTGAGAAGCCAATGTATATCTGCTAGCTACATATCAATTAGAACATTTTCCACTTTTTTAAAATGTTTGAATTTCATTATCTTGAAAACTATATAAGTATGAAATCGATTTTTAGAGGCAGACATGCAGTATATGACTTGTACTTCCATTGCTTTAAATTCAGCCATTTAGTCTGTTGTGGCACATTTCACTAAATATACAAAATGTATTGCTGCTCTTTTATTCATTAAAATGCATTTTTCTTAAAGCATGTATTATATATCCTGGCGACATCCAATTTGTAGAAGACATGTTTCTGTATATTCTACATATGCTTTGCATAAGTAGGTCTAGGTCTAGTTATGTCACAATGTTTCCTGATAATTCTGAGGGGGTGCTACATTATTTCAGTGACGCCATTTTTAATGGCATGTATTAGATCATATCTAG
This sequence comes from Protopterus annectens, assembly GCF_019279795.1. Lineage (NCBI taxonomy): Eukaryota > Metazoa > Chordata > Ceratodontiformes > Protopteridae > Protopterus > Protopterus annectens. The sequence continues at coordinate 1,148,926,118 of NC_056733.1, read as the reverse complement.
ACACCAGTTATACGTTTTTGTGCTATATCATTATAGGCTCAAAGTATGTGCTGAGGGTATGCCACTCTTGTGTGTCTGTAATGAAGTATATTCACACCTACCAACATCCAGTTTGTAGAATTACTACAGGACATTGTAACTCTGCCTGCTGTATTGTAATAATTCTACAGCCTACAGGTGGTATTGCAGTATGTACCTCTTACTTTGCAGTGTCATACAGTGTTCTGTAGTTGTAAGATTTAGACTGTGTAAACATACTATATTGCTAAGTGAGGAGGAAGCATTGCTGCCCACCCATTCAGAACAATGTACACATCCAGGTTGCATCAGATGTCTACAGAGCTTACAAACTACCTTCCATGCACCATCATAATACCTAATGTATGTAATGCTGTGAAAGCTGCCAGCCATATATTTAGTCTAAAAGTTGTGGTCATGATATTTACAATCTGTTAAATTGCTGGATTCATTGATCCAGCAGCTCAGATGTGAATGAGCGGTACTGATCTATGACTTCCATGTTGTTTAAGCTTTGTAATGCTCACAGAACAACTGTTTACTGCCTCTGGAAGTCTGATTCTGTCCACAGGACTGACTTACAATGATCAGATTCATAGACAATGCCAGGCATGAGCTGCTGATAGGCTGATCAATGCATGCAGGATGTTAAAAAATAATAATATGCATCTCCCTCATTAATATGCATGAATCAGTTGTGTATTGTCTGTTCTGTGTTCTGTCATGGAATTCAGAATGAAATAAAATATTCTGGTTTTGTCTATTGTTCTTTTTCAACCAACATGGTCATCTGTATTGCTAAGTGACCTCAGGTGTAAGTTTTCCTGTTTAAGAAAAGACAGCATTACCTCTGTGGTGCTTCTACCACATGCATATGCTAACATTTCTACTGTTACGTGAGCTGAGCTTGTGGTCCTTCTTGCAAAGTTAAGTGGCAATTACCTTAAGTAAAGCAGTGATGAAATAAAGCAGAAAACAATGGCAGCTGAGAGTGTTTTAGTAAAAAGTGTAATAAAATGAAGCTTGTCTAGTTAGTTATTTTAAAAATCAAAAGTTTGCTTGAGGGCAGAGACACAGAAACTGAACAAGGTGCAAGAACACTTTGATTAACTTTCCAGTTTATTTTAAGCAAAGCTTTTAACAGCAAAATGGTAGCCGATTTGAGGACATACTAAGAAAAAAAAATAGGGTGTGTAACAACAGTGAAGGAGATACATGCAAAAAAGATAAATGTCTTTCACATATACCTATCTTGGTAGTGTATAATAGTGATTGTGGCGCACACAATGTAGGGACAGAATGGAAGAGAGCAGTAACCAAGTTCACCAGTTATGCTGCTGCATGTTATATAACCACTATTAATAATAAGCCTGAAAGCTCAGCTTTTACACATGGCTCCAGATACAGTTTAGTAGATATGAAATTATGGCAGACCCAGAAGGTAAATCTTATGATGGGAAAGAAAAATTAGACAGTCACTTTCAGCCAAAGGAAAAAAGAGCAATTTGAGATGTATACATTCAAAACTGCCACACAGCAGAATAACAGCAAACAGATGCATTATTCTAGATTAAGGACATTAGCAAGAAATTGTGAATCCATCTCAGTGAGAGTACAGTGAACATCATTGTCAAAGTCTGATATAAAATTAGAGAAAATTCTAGACTTTGTAAGGTCATTCGAATGACAGAAATGCAAGTCAAGAAGCCCGATGGATGTAAAGTAAGAGACATTAATGAAACAGTGTAAAGTAAGTTGATGACAAAGAAAAATGTAAAGATATAAAATATAATGTCCCAAAAGAAGTGCATTAAATCTAACAGAAGAGAAATAACAATAGGTGACGATGCATGCACTGTAGAGGACAAATCCCTCACAGAGTTACATGCTGAACAAATGGAAGTATGTGCAAAGTGCAAGAAGTAAAACTGTTTTGCTATGATGTGCAAAATTAATGACAGAAATGAGAAGCTGCAGACCAGAAACAAATTATATGATAAACAAAGAACACACATCAACAGAACAGAAGGTCACTCACACACACACACACACACACACACACACACACACACACACACACACACACACACACACACACACACACACACACACAGTCTGCCAAAAGACAGTAAATGTGTGAAAAAACAGGGACAGAGATAAACTAATATAACTGGTGTGGCTAGGCATATGCCATGCAAGACATAGTGTACTAATAAATTTTTAAAGGGAAAGCAATTTTCATAGCTGTCCCAGCTTTAAACAAATAAATGAAACTTAAATGGCCAGCAAAGTGGATAGCTCTGCCCAGAGTGAGGTGTGCTTGTTATAATACAAGATTTCCATATAAAAGAGTGTAAGAAAATAGTTTTAATATATAGGCTACATCTTAATTTACTATTTAAGATATATACCACAGAAGAAAAGAGGAGTTATGTTGAGGTTCTATGTGAGAGGTCAACACATCACATAGCTCACTAACAATAAATTAAGTGAGATAAACTTGGTAAACAATGCACCCATTAAAACTGCTGCTGTTATCATGAAAAAAATATTTTTGTGGTGTGAGCAAGACTCCCTGCAAACCTTTATACCACCTCAATTATATCTATTAACTCTAGAATCACAAAGTTATTGGGGAAACACATTTTTTTACTTATCTCACAGTACAGTATATTAAGTGAAAAGTCATTTGGGGATTGCACAATTCCAGGAGGTGGGATGAAAGAAACTACAATCCAGGAGGTACAACTCATCTAATGGTAGATCTCTTTTTGTATTAGAAGAGGGAGCAGCATATAACTTTGGTGCACAAATCTAACATTTCTGGTACCCCCTCTGTACACTAATAATGGAATGTCAAGACTGTAAGTCCAGAGATAATGTTAAAAACAATGTTAAAGTAATGGGCCTAGCAGTAAAAATGTTGACAGATGCTGGGTCATCTGTTATTAGTAACATTTACAAAAGGTTAAGGCCATATCCCAAGCTATGTAAAACATATATACATATAAATAAGTGAAGCCCATATCCTTCAAAAGCTGCTTTAAAACAAAAATCCATAGTGAGTAAAGAAGTGTCAGAAACATTTTCAATGTAATTGAAAGGGGTTGAGTTAAATCATTTGAGTTGCACTACAACTAAGTCACTGGGGCAATACAAATTCTAAAAACAGAGGTAGCAACAACTAGTTCACTGGGGTGACACAAAATTCAAAACAACATAGGTAGTAACAATAACTAAAAATAAACTTCAGTATGTTAAATAAGTGCAGCTACTTGACTGAAGGCACTAGCAAGTTGAACAACCATCAAAGTACAGGTACATCTTAATATAAGACCTGTAAACTAGACACACAGAATACATGTTCACATTAGAAAGAAAACAAAAGATTGGTTAAATAAGCTGAAAAATGTGGATATAACTGAAAAATGTATCAGGATATGCTTTATTGGTCTCACCCTAGTTTACATTCCTTAAAATCAAGTTACCTGGAAAAGTAAGAATATATGTTAATATGACAGAGAGAGACTTGATGCCAGCAGTATACGGTATGTAAACTTAGTGGAACAAAGGTTTTTAGCAAATTGATCTTAGAATCAGGTAAGAATCAACTTGAAATATATTCATATAGGAAGGGAATCCCCACTGTTCTCCACACATAAGACTGAGGAGATACCCAAGACTAATGCTGTTATGAGCTTTGCAGCAAAAATGTTACAGTATTTTGATACAGCAGGTGATTGGAGGCATTAAAAATATAAATAACTACAGTGCTGGCATTATTTATGGGAAGAAAGAAAACGAGCATAATAACACTTTATAAAGTATCTAGCAAACTTGGAGAAAATATGCTGACCTTGAATAAGAAAAATGTGAATCTGATAAATTATTGTGGAATTTTATGGTTTCATATTCTCAGACAATGAGATGTAACCTGATTCAGTAAAATGTAAGTCCATACATGACATGCCACTGTCTTGTTAATGCAAAAGAGATAAGAAAACTATTGAGTGTTTAATTACAGTTCAACATTTCTGTGTTACTTAGTAATATTACTCTATCAATAAGAGTGCTCTTGAAAATGTGCTATTTGAATGGTGTGAAAGAAACGCACACATCCTAGAAAAATAAATTGAGGCATACATATGGAGATAGTCACGCCGTATTTGACATGCAGTGCAGAACAATACTAGAAGTTGATAGTTCTGCAGGAACAGGGACAATCCTAATCCAGGTACAGGATAGGAAATTATGATAGTATATGCCAGCAGATCATTATCAGATGTGGAAAAAAGAATTCATGGGCTGAGAAAGGAGAAACAGTAATTGTCTGAAAATGTGAATGTATCCAAGTGTATTCATTTTGGCAAAAACTGACTAGAAACCCCCACTAAGAATTGAAATATGGTCATTATCACTATAATTGCAGTAAATTAAAGAGTAGAACAGAAAGGGAAGGGAAAACATTGTAGATTATTTAGTTACACTACCTGTCGTATACAGAGAAAGAGAGAGAAACATGAAAAAAAGAGATAGCTATGGAAATATGAATATAAAAACTACATTCCAGTCAGGCCAAAATATAACAGTAAGTTAAAGAATTCCACATAGATAGTACTGAATATAAGAAAAACAGAGATAAGAGTGATACTGAGACAATAAAGAAGTAAGACGAGAGTACGGATAAGGTAAACGTTTTACTTAACAAGAAATACATATTGCAAGGGGCATGGTTAATTATATACACAGAACTGCAGAACACATGTTCATAAACTTCGCCACAGGATTATAAAGACAAAAGCTATGGCTGCAGAAAAATGGGTTCCAGAAGTAGATAGTATATTTAAAAAGATCTTAAGAATAATTTATTATAGCATACAGGATATAAGGTCCAAATGGAGAGATCAAAAGTCAGCAAGCAAAGGAGAGAAGTATTGCTGAAATTGAATTCATCCTCAAGTCTTGGTGAGTACCTTCATGAAGTGGACCCTGCATGTTTTTCACAAAATCTTACCAAGGTGACACTGATATATAGACTGTGTTTATATATTTATATATATCATGGACAGAAGTAGGTCAAAAACTAAAAAAGATAGCTAGGTGCAGAAGACCCAGGATAAAAAAGTGCCCAATCCTGGTGGACTGTTGAGGATAAGAAATAAATTATGTATTGTTACTATTATGCAAAAAGCTCAGAATTTCCAGACACAAGATATACAAAACGATTAAGAGAGAAATTAGAGGAAAGAAAAATACTTCCACAAGAAAACCTGTCAGAAGCTTCAAATGAAATTTTTTTTACTCAAATGATTTTTATTTTGATGAAATAACACAATAATTTAATACATTCATAGCATTCAATAACTATTTACAGTATTTACATTCAGCCTGACAAAAAGGATTCAGATAAAAACATTTGTAGTTAAATAATAAGTTAATATATAAACTATGATAGTTAGGAAGAGTTTGTTTCCATCTGTAGGGTATCAGTCAAATTCAAAACTTTCCTCCATGGACTATTAACCAATGGCTTAGGAAAAGTTCTTAACTCTTTAGTTCTTTTCTCCATTAGTATGCATTTCTTCAGTGATGATAAGAATTCTTCCATTGTGGGTGCTACATTAGAGTTCCATCTTCTAGTTATACATTTTCTGGCTATTGCTAACATTGTCCACAACAAATACAGGTCATCTTTCTTCATATTATTACTATTAACAACATTCAATAAGACTTTGTCAAAACAAATATATCAGTATAGATAGAAGAAATTTGTTAATCTCATTCCAATATGGTTTAATATTAGTATAGTCATAAAAAATATGAGACCAGTCAACATTAGTGGACAGATGGCATCTCCAACATAACTTGCTGTTTGAAGAGTTCATTTCTGAGAGTTTATCAAGTGTCAAAAAGGATCTGTGTATAAATTTCCAATGAAAAATCCTCCAGAATTGTGAGTAAGAAGTTAGTTTAACTGAAAATAAAATGTTTGTTTTATCTTCCATTGATAATGATACTTGAAACCCTTTAGTTAGATATTGCCAGTAAGAATCTTTAGGAGCTGTCTTATAGACAATTAAAGTGTTATATAGATATAATAATTAATTCTTAACATTGATATTATTATACAGAATTCCAAAAATCCAGTTTATAATTTTTGGTATGGTTTTGAAGGATGAGTTATGTATTATTCTACACAGATCCTTAGTGTATGCTGTGACACTCTAAAGAACCAACCAGTCATTAGGGTATAGGTCATAAGTTGACAATATACTTTGTGTGTTCAAAGCTTGTTGGTTTTCAATACATTACAACCACCAAAATAGGTTATTTTCCCATAAACCAAAAATCTATCTGTTTTATCAGGAAAATCCCTTGTAATAGTAAATGGTATTAAAAATGTATGCCTCGGTTTTATATCTAAATTTGTGTTAATGAATTTTCTAAACACATCAAAATATTGTTTATTAGTGTTAGGTTAATTTTGTTGTACTATACTGTAAATTTAAATTTAAATAGTGCCATATCTTGTTATCTTTGTCACTTACCAAAGCATTCTTTGATAAACAAATTTCATTCATTAGTATAATGGACTGTAACTGTTTCTAATTGGAAGAGTATCTAGGATTTATCCAATTCATCACTATTTTAATTATAGATGTCTTTATATAAGTTTCAGTTTCTGGAAATTTTAACCCCTCTTGTTCCCATTTTCTGTTATGATGAGAATATGCCACTCTATTTCTTTTGGGGTACCATAGGAATTTCATCAGAGTTGAAGTGATTTCTTTAAGGATTTTCTTTCCTGATGGAAGTATAAGGACATGTGCTATATATAATATTTTAGGTAACAAAACCATTTTTATCAGTTGTAACCTATCAAATGTTATAAACAAATGATTCCATTTGCTTATTAATGTCTTGATTAAGTCTATGGCTTTAGCATAGTTAAGCTGTAAGGTTTCCTCTATATTCTTGCCTAGGACTATTTCTAAATAGTCTAGAGTTGAAACTTGGCTTCCAATAATATGATTAACTGGAACCTGTATGTTCTTGTTTTATTTAATAATAAATATTTTGATTTAAATTTTTTGAAGTAGAGTCCTGAGATTTTTTGGAAATTTGTTGTTACTATATCTACTTCACCTAACACTTCCTTAGAGTTCGGTATGCTAAGTAAGACATCATCAGCAAACATCATTATTTTAGAAATATATTGGTCATATATATTTATACCTCTTATCTTTGGGTTGTTACATATTAAAATGGCAAGTATTTCTATGGAAATTAAATTTTGTGCTCATTAATACAACAGATCTGTGAAAAACAGAATATAGATAAAAAAACATTGATCTGTTTGGAAAAAGAAGCATCTGAGGAAGTGTGGAAATTTATACAACAAAAACCAAGAGATATTTGAAAAGTATAAAAAGAAATATGGACATAGAAAAGAAAGAGATCTGATATGGTGGAATATTTATGCAAAGCAGAAAGCCAAAATAATCAATGTAAAGAAGGCAGCCCTAAAGATATTCAAAGAGAAATACAGGCAAAGGTATCCAGATATGGAAAAATTCACAGTAAAAAAAATAATATCACAAAGATGGAACATAGAAAAGAAGATTAGTAAGGTAGAAGTTAAAAATATATAAGTTGAAGTTATGGAGTGTATGCGAAGTGAAGGATTTGGTGTAGAAGGTCTAACACATGTTACATCACAGCAGGATGGAGTGAGTCCCCAAAGTAGGGAGAAATAGGAAGATCAGGAAACATCTGAAGAGGAAATATGGACACGAGAAAGAAAAAGAGATTTAATATGGTGTAATATTCATGCAAAGGAGAAAGCAAAATTAACCAATACAAAAAGAGCAGCAGCACCAAAGATATTTGAAGAGAAATATAGGCAAAGGAATCTGGACGTGGAAAACTTTACAATACAAAAAATAAGATGACAAAGAGGAAAAGTAGAAAAGAAAATTAGTAATAGAGAAGTTAAAGAAATAGAAATTGAGGTTATGGAGTACCTGCAAAGTGAAGAATTTAGTGTAGAGAATCTGATTCAGAAAGCACCACAACAGGATAGAGTAATGGATATACAGATTAAGGGGAAACCAATGGAAAAGGAACAATTGGTCAGGTGCCATATGAAGATATTTTGGAGCCTTCCACAGGAAACAGTATAAACATTCACTTGAAGCTAGACAGCAAAAGAAGGAACAGGAAACTGTGGAAACTCTGATGCAGTCAATGTTGAGGAGTGATAGGCCAGTGAGTTTCCATATGATAGAGCAACGGATGGCACAGGATGAAATTGAAGAGAATGTGCCACAGGAAGATGCTATAGAATATCTTCTATGGAATGTCTGCAGGAATTGGAAAACAAGGGATATGCCCTCAGTTTGGAAGAACATGAGCTAAGAGAAGAGTTACTTGATTTAATAGACATAGACAGATATATCAAGATCAATGAAATAAATAGACTGCAGAAGGTTAATAAAACCCAAAAAGCCAGAAGTCTGATAAAACAAATGAACAGAGTAATTAGGACTGTTCATACAGATCCATGCAATATAACAGAAGTAAATAGGATATATTACTGTGCAGCTAAATTAATAACTGATAAAGTTCTACCACAAGAACACAGGGTAGTGAGGGAAAGGAAGGGGAGAAATCAAATACCATCATGGAAATATCGAATAGAGAAAACTATAAAGCAGTTAAGACAAGAAATGTCACTGTTAGAAGACTATAGAAGAGGGAACAGATCAACAAAAATACTAAGAAAGATAGATGTGATAAAAGCAATGTGCACTACTAGAACAGACCAGGATCTATCATGCACTACTGCAAATAACAAACTAATAATTTCAGCACAGGCAGAAAAACTTAGAAGATACGAAGATAAATATAAAGGAAAAGTACAAAACAAGCAATTTATTGATGACCCAAAAAGTTTTATAGAGAATTTGGAAATAAGGTAAAAGGAATTGAAAGACCACCAAAAAAAGAAGAAATAGATACATTTTGGAGAAGTATCTATGAAGATCATGTGGAACATAACAAAGATGCCAAATGGACAGAAGTTAAAGAAAGAATTAGAGGTTTACAGGTAAAGGGCATGGAATGGGATGAAGTAACAGCCAGAGAGATTGAAACAAAGTTAAGAAAAGCCTCTAATTGGAAAACTCCAGGCCCATATGCCGTACCTAATTTTTGGCTGAAAGTATTAACATCTTTACATGAAGATTTAGCCATGAGTAGGAACTATTTATATGCACACCTCAAACAGACACTAACCTAGTTGACAACAGGAAAAACAATGCTCCTACTTAAGAGTGAACCTGCAAGCTACCCTAAAAATTATAAACCAATAACTTGCCTTCTGACGATGTATAAACTATACATGGGAATTGATGCCAACAGAGTTTATAGTCATTTAGAAGAAAACTCAATTATGGCAGTAGAACAAAAGGGCAATAAAATGGCACAAAGGATCATTTGTTAGCTAAGTATGGCATGGACAAAAAAGCATTTGATAGTATCCCACATTCATGGATAAAAGAGTACTTAAAAATGTATAAGATACACTAATCAACTACATTACAGAGACCATGAAACAGTGGCAGACCACTTTGCAATTAATCCATGATAAAGGAAAAATTATTATCACAGGGATAAAAATTCAAAGGGGGATATTGTAAGGTGACTCTGTCACCGCTGCTGTTCTGCTTTGCCCTTAATCCATTAAGCTGTCTACTTAACAGCTTAGGCCATGGCTATAATCTGGCTCCTAGAAAACAACAAAATGTAAAGACATCTCATCTTCTCTTTGTTGATGATTTAAAACTGTATAGCTCATCAGATGAGGAACTGAAAGCACAATTTCTAGTTGTCAAAACTTTTTCAGATGATATAAGAATGGCATTTGGTCTTGATAAATGTGCAAAAGCAACCTTTAAAGCAGGAAAACTGCAACGTTAGGAAAACATAAATTTGGGACAAGATTGTGATATAAAAGAACTTGAGCAAGAAGGAGTGTATAAATCTTTGGGAATTGATGAAGGATCAACAATAAAGCAAGCACAAATGTGAATAAGACTTATTAAGGAATACTTCAGAAGACTTAAATTAATCCTGAAAACAGCCCTGACATCTAGGAACAAAATCCAGGCTATAAACCAATTTGCTCTTCCTGTCCTAACTTACAGTTTTGGAGTGACTGACTGGCCCCAAAATGTGTTGGGTAGATTAGATAGGAAAACAAGAAGGATGTTTCATGCTCACCAAATGATTTATAAAAATCAGTGCATACCAAGATTATATTCCCCATTCCAAAGGAGGGATGGGCCTTCTTGAAACTGATTATATGTATAGATCTGCAATCATGGGACTCCACACATATCTGTTGACCTCACAAGACCCAAATGTAGTGAAAGTTTTGAAACATGAGGAGAATAAATCTAAGATGACATTCTTGCTTAATCTAGTAGAAGCATATCGGCATCAAGCAGGAATGGAAATCAAACCAGAAGTAGATAAAAATCAGGCAGCAACTGAATATGCCAAAAAAACAAAAGAAAGAATATAAGGTGAAGGATCAGATGAGAAGGCAAGAAATGTAGAAAAAACATAAATATAGTTGCAAGTATAGAAAACTACTTTGATCAGGAATGAATGCAGGAATGGTTAAGGAGATGCAAATTCAAACATAAGGATGAAAGATTAATACTAGCAGCCCAAGATAGTGAACTGTGTACATGTTGGTTTATAAAGTCCATTGAACATGTGGGAGAAACAGACAAATGTAGGTTTTGTAAAACCAAATTGGAAACAGTTGCATTCCTCGTTGCTGGTTGCGACATACTAATGGCATCAGGACTGTATACTGAAAGGCATAATAATAATGTGGCAAGACTGTTCCACTGGGGATTGTGCAAACATTATAGTATTGAAGTGGCTGAAAAACACTGGAAAAATGAGCCACAAAGCATCATAGAAAATGAAGAAGTCTACGTCACATGGGATCATCCATTACCAAGAGTTCAAAAGATAGATGCTAGAAAACTGGATATAGTGGTCCTTGAAAAGAAGACAAGAGTAACACTGATCATTGAAACTGCCACACCCAGTGACTACAGAGTCTTGCATACAGAGAGACACAGAGTCATACAATATCAGGATCTGCAGGCAAAAACGAGAGCAATGTGGAAGAAAGATACCCAGACAGTTCCAATAGTAGTAGGAGCAACGGGTCTTATAAAAATAATTTGCAATCGTACTTAGATATGTTATCAATACATGTAACTCCATACAAATTGCAGAAGGAGTCATTACTGGGCACATTGCGGGTGCTGCAAAGAGCACTTTTGGCTGACATCAAAGATTGAAATAATACTGATTTCATGAACTTTAATCATACTTTGACTTAGGAATGGGGTTCATTCCCGTCATGGTATTAGAAACCCAAAAGACTTGGAGAAATTTAAAAAAGATGTAAGAGAACAAGGCCATGCCTGTTCAAATGTTGGAACTACTTAAAGTAATATGGAAATGTGAAGACATAATGTATGTGGGTCTTTTACAGTAGATATAGTTGTTTGTACTGAATGATAATGATATAAAAGTCTTAGTAGTACAGCCTATCACATCCATAGCATATGTATTAGTACCAGTTCTAGGCAGGATAATTGCACTGCAGAGGCCAAAAGACCCAAAGACAGCCTTACTTTTAATAGAGTTTAGACATTTTCTGAGATTTAGCAAATAACACACAGAAGTATAAGCCAGTTTTGTCCCACAATGGTTGAGTGATTTATGGCAAACATTAGAAAAAATACATAAAAAAGTGAATATGAAAAATGTTAATTGAAAACAATTGTTACATATCATATTAAGGAGACACAGAAGATCTGCTCACCCTACAAAAGGGGCTATTCCAGCCAATCTGATGTTTAAATATGAATTTAGGGAAGCTCCCATCAGTGACTGAGCCAAGGGTTGCATTTTGAACAGAAATCTAAATGAGAGAATATGGATCTGAAGAGACAAGCCAGGGAACTTTTTTTTCCCAGTAAGGGCTGTCTGTATTAATAAGAAGTGGGAGGCAAAACAAACATCCATCATTACTCAGCCTTAAGACATGTTTTGTTAAGGACATTAAGAGTCCTGTAATAAGTGTGAGTAATGGAAACCATTGTTAACAACCACCATTCACTCCTGAAACCCTTTCCAGGTGTTTTTTTTGCACATTATGATTATACTTACAGTGCAGTCAAAGATATTGTGTTCATTAGTCTTGCTGTTAGAAACTATTTTCATTATGATAAGCCACTTTCAACTAGATCTCAAATAAAACAACAAACAAGAAGCCAAATAATCCACTTTAATAAAAGCAGTCAATCTCTAGCGCCTCAGCTTACACAAAGCCTTCCAGGAGTGAATAGATCTCAAATAACTAGTAAGAAAGTTTATTTAAAAGATCATGTGAGTACTGAAATAATTTAACTTTCCCTGAGCAAGTTGTTTGAAATGAAAAATAAAGCATAAAAACATGTAACGTTTCAAATAACTGTACATAATGGTTATTCTAAAAGATTAACTATACTGTTAAATGCTAAAAACAATTGCAACACTTAAAAGTTTTCAAGCACTGTATGATATTAGACTGGTATATAATTTTGAGAAAAATATTGATTGAATGAATTAGAAAAAATATGGAATTTTAGAAAGCTGTGTTTGCAGACCAGCTGATATTAATGAAAAGGAAAAAAATATTGTGCTTTATTGCTAATTTGCTGCTCCCAATTAAATGTCATGAAATTAAACCAGCAGAAAAATAGCCCTAAAATATTTGTGTATACTGTTTAAAAAATATTAACTTGCCAGTGTGCATATTGTTTAAAAAGTATCAATTTTCCAGATGTGGTGATCTGGCAACACCCCTGTTATCGAGCAACTTGTTACAGTTGCTGTTCAGATGACATTTCCCTGCTCCATGTGGAAGACCATCTCTGTCCACAAGACTGGCCGGTGAAGCTCAAGCTAGCTGTAGACACTACTCATGACTTGCTTACATAGTGCGCTAGAAAATCAAGAAGAAAAATGCTCAGGAAATAAAAAAAGAATACTATTTATGAAGCTTACTTATAGAGAGTGGGCCATTGATGGATTGTCTGTTCTATTCTTTGCAATGGAAATGAGAACCATGTTTGAAAGAATACTTTGTAGTTTTGTATCTTGTATTTTTTCTTCTAGCATGGCCAGTCATACATCTGTGTAGCCACTCTAATTAAGTATAGCATTTTTCCATGCAACCCATAGCTTCAAGTGTATTATTTATTAAAGAAAAATTTACCTCATATGGGTAAGTCCCTTACCGTGACAGTGTATCAATATTTTTACTGTTAGATGAAAGGGGCTTGTGCTCTTCCTTGTCAAAGTAAAGTAGCAGTGATTTTAAATGTCCCACATGTGACACTATATTTCTTATAAAACCACTGGTCAGGTGGGGAAAGAGCTAGGCAACCTATTACAGTACTAGACCACTGTCTACCACACTAGTACTTTAGTTACTTGTGAATTTCTGAAATTGCTTTAGGAGTCACTACTCAGCACAGCAGGCATTATTATAATAGTTCTAAGGATATAATTTAAAAAACACTTCATTTTCCATTGAGACATACTTTTAGATATAGTCCACTAAACTTGCCTTGGCAGTAGTGCTAGGGTGACTATGTGCCCTCTAGGTGTTTAGTCTTTAGCAGCAGAAAGCAAATGTATAACTGACACTGCAGATTATCTCATTCGTCTGTAGAAATCCACAGTATGAATTCCATCATTTGGACTTCTCCAGCTTCTTCTATAGAAACATGAATATCAGTTCAACTTAACGATTTATTATCTAGTTGTCTGTTTATTTACCTACTCCTTTGTTGCCTGGGTTAATCCCACTAGTCCAGGAGAAACTTGACCAAGGCACTGGGGAACTTTTTGTACTCATATTGAAATTTGATATGTTGCTCAAAGATTCGTAAATAATTGTGTTGAGAATGTATAAATATTTTTAAATTGTAAGTGCCATGGGATCTTTTACATCCACCAGAGCTGCCACCGACTCAGCCACATGGAACGTCAATGTAATGTTTCATCTGAAGGATAGCGCACTCAGGAGTACAGCAGCTCCTTATGCTGCGCAGCAGTGTCAGGAATGGAAATGGAATCCAGCCACCTGGGATAGGAAAAAAACCCACAGCCTTTACATTTTGCAGCACCAAAGGTACGTGTGGTAGATGTTGATCCACCAAATTTGTGGTTCCTGACTGATGAAATGCTGTCTTCATTAGCTCGGCACTTCAAGATCTGCATATCCAACAGGTTGGCGATATTTCACAATCTGATCTCCACTGTAGTATATAGCAGTACTAGGGAACACAGTCCAGTAAAAGGAGGATAAAAGTGTCTATAAGGTATCCAGAATAAAAATTTCACATCCAGAAAGATGCATGCCACAGCATTTATATCACAGGTTTGCAAAATTTCCTCATAAGCATCAAACACAGAGAACATTTCCACTGATTTGAAGAGTGCTGTGGAGTTTCCCAGATGGGAAACATCTGATGTAATGTTTCAGTAACAGTGTGAAATAAGTTTTATAAAAACACCATAATAATGATGATAGTTTCCTTGATAAAACATTCATACTCTTCAAAATGGTGAATGTTTCAGATCTCTGCAGTAAATGTAAAATTCCCCTAACATTCACAGAATTATGGGGATTTTTTAGTTATTGTTACGATGTGAAATATAAACTTTCATATTTCACAGTATTTGCCAACAGATGCAGGCACCCTCAAGAAGGTTTCAAAGTAATAGTTTATATTAAATTAATTTGCCCTTAGAATGATATTTGTTTACTCCATGAAAATATATAAAGATTTTACAGACAAGGCATTTTTAAATGTTTCAAAATTATGTGAAGTATAAATCTGACAAAAATATTCTGAGCTGATAGGTGGCATATATTTCTCATTTACAGGATTTTAAAATGTCAAAATTGTTTCAGCATGCTATTACATTATGTAAAATATTCAGATTGAATTGCTGCCCTTATGTTCAGTATAGTTATGTTTTACAATTAAATAATAACAATTCCAGGGTTTGGGATGTGGAGCACTTACTGTGAGTGATGGAGTTAGACCAACAGAATGAAGCCCATGTGGGCTACCTAAATGATAAGTGGGTAAATTCAGCGCAACTTTTACACCTGACATTGATCATTGCAATTATACCTTGTTTGATATTTATAACTGTACTTATATCTTTTGTCACCAAATTTCAGGTATTTAGCAGTATACCTATCTGTTTTTGTTGTTCTGTTATTAAGCAATGTTATTAGCCTGTTTTTTTATTAGTTTTACTACAGTATTGATTCTGTCAAAGAGCAATACTTGTTTTAAAAAAAACCCCATAAAAATAAAGAAAAGTATCACAACTTTTTCAAAGTGTGTTATTTAAATTGGTTCCAATGTGTGACTGCGATGCAGTTACTGAAGTTACATTATCTATGCAGTTCCAGTGTGAAGTATAAGACATTTTTTTTATTTTAGATTCATTTAACATGCTACAGCATAAACTGAGAAAAACATTTTTTTTCTGTTATGACATTTACTGTCTGTTACACATTTTATGATAGTGCGAAAGTGTCCTTATAGCATCCTCACCTTATTTCTGTCCCCACTGCGAATGTGCAGAGGGTAGCACTATCTCCTTTGTTAGTAATGTGGAAACTTGTAAAAATATATAGCTGGCATTCTGAATGACTAATAGAATTATAATTCAATAGTGATAAAAGACTCTTGTTTATATACTTTGATAATTTGTACAATGGCAACATTCATTTTATACTTTAAAAGTGGAACAGTACCACTTTAAATTTTGCCATATATATATATATATATATATATATATATATAGAATTGCTTGTCCCTGTATGGAAACTGAGATAATGTTATATTGTAGTCGTTAGAAGAGGGGGCAGGAAGATTTTTGAAGAATGAGCCAGTAAGCAGACCTAATCATTGTAGATAATATATAGCAACTGGCCCAGTGAACTTTTCCAATAGAAGTATTTCTATAGCAGTCAGGTGATGGCAACGAAAGATAAATCCTTGACTAGGGCCCAGGTGACCTGAGTTTGATTAACACCTTGAGAACTTGATGGTGCAGGAAGGGAGGATGGACGTGCGTACCCTGAGGGGGAAGGCATGCTCTTAGATGTACCATCACAGATCTCTGGTGGAAGCTGGGGGCTCACACAAGGGGGTGTTGTACTATAGGGAAGCAGATCTAATGGCTGAGGTGCACATGGAGGCATGGCAGATACACCTCATAGCCCACTGAATGCCCCTGGGCATTTGATGAGGGTGAAAGGGGGGGCATTAGGCTGCAAAACACTCCCAGGAAACAGTGAAACGCTACCCCAGTTTCCATGATTTCCTCACCAGCTGTGGGCATGGGTCAGGATTACTTTGGGGGGGGGTAAGGTGAGTCCAGTACACCTGATAAATAAGGTAAGGACCTGGGAGCAGCTGATGTCCAGCTGTGAGGAGCCCAGAAAAGAGGTATTTCTGTAGTAGTTAGGTAAAGAAATATTTTGTTGTATTTTTTTTTTCAGACACACTCATTAATCCACAATCCACAGACATGTGTCTGGAGCATTTCTCCCTAGGCCACCACTGAAAATGGGCTCTGTCCCAGTTAGATTTTTCCCTGTAAATAAATGTAAAATAAAAATAACTAAATAAAATTTCCTGTAGTTGGAGCCTTGTATAACATGTTGATTTAGTATTAATTTATTGCCTTTTTATATTTTGAGTGCTGTGATTTGTTTTCTTTACCTTGTATTTTGCTTGTGTTCTGCTTTTAACTGCATATTAAAACATCAAAAGACCCCACAGCTCTGTCCCTTGTGAGTCAGGCAGAAATTAGAACTGATCAATTAAGGACTCATACATAAGACAGAAGAGGTCACTTAAGGTTAATCATTTGTGAACTGAGGGGGCAGAGCAAGGAACTAAACCTTCTATTTAAGGGGTAAAATAAAACATTTCAGAGCTTTATTGGAAAGGCTCACCCATACTCTGCTACACTTTGCTGTGAGGGAAAGATTGGTTTGCTTTTTATTTGTTGTATTTTGTATTGGTTTATTGCATTTTTATATTTTGAGTGCTGTGATTTGTTTTCTTTACCTTGTGTTTTGCTTGTGTTCTGCTTTTAACTGCTTATTAAAACTTCAAAAGACAGCATAGCTCTGTTTCTTGTGAGTCCGCAGAAATTTTTTCCCAGGCAATGCAGCAATTGCCTCATTTACACAGACAACCCTCTCCTCCTACTAGGGTTGCCACCTTTTTAAATGCTCAAAGTGGGACATTTTTGGTACAAACGTCAGATTTTGCAGGTTGAAACATACCCACGGCCAGTACAAAGGACAGAACTTCACTTTTTTGCCTAAATAAATGCTTATTATTGTAGCATTTTAGTTGCTTATTCTGTTTCTTATAACATGTAGGTGTTTCAGATACAGAATAACTGTTTTATGCAACTATTACATAAAATATAGGAAATAATTTTGTCCTAAAATCTCAGGACATTTGCCATTTTTACAATTTCTTTGCAGGACACAACTGCCCAAAGAGGGACTGTCCCTCGCAAAGTGGGACAGGTGGTTACCCTACCTCCTACCACCCAACACTACAACCTGTGAGAGATGCACTTACATAGCCAAACTGGAAGCAACGCTCTCTCCACCCAAGATTGTGCTAGACAGTCAAGAGGAAAAGGTTAACACCCGCACTACACCTCAAGTAACACATAGCCCTTCTAAAATCACACCACCAACACCCACACATAGCAACACTAAATCCACATATGCGGAGGCCCTTAACTGTAACCTGCCCAAGCAACAAGGACCTCCGAAGCTGAAACGCAAACAAACACCAATCACAACCAAAGTGTCACATAGCTCACAACACCAGTGTGTCACCCAGCAACAGCCCCTAAGGCAAGACAACTTACCTAATACTTTAGTCATAGGTGACTCTATAGTCAGGCACACTGATGTCCCACTCACCAGGCTGAACAAGAAGAAAATTACAGTGAGCTGCCTGTCGGGTGCCAGGATCCGCCACATACCTCATGCACTCAAGTCACTCCACAACAAGTACAAATATGACTCTGTCATTGTCCATGTTGGAGTGAATGACTTGAGATGTACCTCCCTGGACTACATGAAAAGAGACATGGAAGAGCTCTCGGATCATGTGGCCCAGGCAAGTATGACCCTAGCCCTGAGTAGCATCCTGACTTCGCCCAGAATTATACCACAATATAAAGACAAAATGATTGACTTCAACAATTGGCTAAGCTTCTGGTGTCATTCAAAGGGGATCCAGTATCTGTCTGCCTGGGATGACATGATCGACAGACCACGATGCTTTGCCAGAGATGGTCTGCACCTGTCGCCCCAGGGATTCAGGTTACTGGCCAAGGCTCTTGCCACCCCTATAGTGCCTTTTTTAGGCAAAGTTCAAAGGACAAAACCACCAACAGGTACAAGCATGCAAAATCTGAAGGTAATGCTACTCAATGCTAGAAGTCTAAACCTCAAAATGCACTCTCCCGAGGCACTCTTAAAAATAGAGAACATCGATATCTGTGCAGTAACTGAGACCTGGTTCAAGGCTCCAGAGAGCACCCCTGCAATACCAGGCTACAACTCTTACCACACTTTTCGGCTACCAAACCAGGATCGAAACACTAAAGGTGGAGGACTGTCCATATTCACCAAGGATATTCACACCACCAGGTTAGTTGCCCAACACAATGCGTCTGAAATTCTCCAGGTGCAACTAACACTAGGTAAGACTGCAATCTAAATTGTAGCTTGCTACAGATCCACTACCATGCCCCAAGATTCTCACTACACCTTTCTAAACATACTGGAAAATATTAATATACAACCAAACACCCTAATACTGGGTGATTTCAACTACCCTGCCATTAACTGGGAAAACTACTCATGCACCAACACCTTTGCCCAATGGTTCTTGGAATTCATAAATTCCAATGCCCTGGATCAACTAATCCATAGTCCCACCAGGGGCTCCAATATCCTAGATCTGGTCATTACCAACATGGGAAATTGATGCTCCACACATATGGTCACCCCCTCGTTGGTCAGGTCAGACCATAAGCTAATCACCCTTAACATCCACATCCCACCCCACCCCCAGTAAGGAAACCTCCATAAAAAACTTCTCCAAAGCCAACTTCATGCTACTCAAGTCAGAAGTGACAAACTTCATGACACCCATGCAGATGGGAACTGAAAGTTCGACTGCTGAGTCCTACACTAAGACACTGTATGAGCACATCCACTCATGCATGAATCGTGCCATGCCAAACAGAACCAAGATGCTCTCCTCCAAAAAAAAGGAAGCCAATCTGGTGGTCCCTTGCCATAAACAAACTTTACAAGAAAAGGAAAAAACTGTTGCAGAAAAGAGGAAAATCCCAGGATGCAAAAAACTCCCTTACCAGCCTCAGTAAGAAGCTGAGATCTCTCATAAAATCCTCCAAAGTTAGTTACAAAAATAAAATTGCCAAAGATTCCAAAGACAACCACAAGGCATTCTATAACTATGTCAAGAATCTAAATGGCAATGCTCAGATCTACTCTGAGCTACAACAGAATGGCATTAAATATACTGATCCCAAGGATATTGCCAATATCCTGGCAGATCGATTCAGTGCCAACTTCACCCCCCCCACCCCCTAAATGGCCCATTTCAATACTGGAAGAATGCCAAATGCCGGTAATAATGGCCACACAGGTAAAAAACGCACTCTCCAAAGCTAAGAATACAGCATCCATGGGACCAGATGACATCCCGGGCTGTGTACTACATGAAATACAAAATGAACTGGCACCTCATCTAAGTGTCATGTTTAATCATACCCTCACCTCAGGCTTCGTGCCCACTGAGTAGCGCACAGCTACAGTTATCCCACTCCACAAGGGGGGGGGGGTCCACCTTGGATCCCAGGAACTACCGCCCCATCAGTCTGATGAACCTGATCTGCAAGGCCATGGAACTTATAAATAAAGACATTGACAACCTTAAAACACTGGACCCCACCCAGTCTGGGTTCGTGAAGGGCCGATCTTGTCTCCTGAACCTTATTGACTTCTTTGAATCAGTCTCCAGAGCTGTGGACGAGGGTAAGGCAGTCCACACAGCCTATCTGGACCTTGCCAAGGCCTTTGACACCATCCCCCACTCTGGAATAATAGATAAACTTACTAAGCTGGGCATTAATCCCTACAACACTCGATGGGTTGCCAACTGGCTTACTGACAGAACCCACACTGTAAAAGTAGCAGATTCCAAATCCAGCTCCAGACAAGTGACAAGTGGAGTACCTCAGGGTTCAGTCCTGGGACCTCTCTTGTTTGGCATCTACTTCTCTGAAGTACAGACCATCACTATGGGACTCTGGCTAACAAAGTTTGCAGATGACTGCAAACTGGGAGCCATTATTGAATCCCCAAATGATGTGGATACTCTACAAAAGGGCCTCACAGAAGCAGATGCTTGGTGCCAGAGCCATGGGCTCAAGATCAATACCAAGAAATGTATAGTTATCCCCTTTGGGAAAAAACATGTACCCGTGAATTATCACATAGGTGGCAGTTCACTAAACACCGAAAGTGTGATAAGAGACTTAGGGACACAGGTGGACAGTGGTCTCACCTTCAATAACCACATCGCCACAACAGTCAGGAAATCCTTCTATGTGGCACACCTCATCACTAAGGGCTTTTCATCCAGCAAAAAGGAGGTCATTGTCCCACTGTACTCATCCCTCATTAGACCCATTATAGAATACAAAGCCCCATTTGGTATGTACCTCTCAAGACATCTGCAACAACTGGAAAGGCCTCAGAAATACCTCACGAAAAGAATCACAGGCCTAAAGCAGATGCCCTATGCTGACCGCCTTAAAAAACTCCAGCTATACTCTGTCGCATATCGTCTACTCTGAGGCGATCTCTGCTTAACATACAAGGCCATATCAAACCCAGAGCTGTTGGACATGCTACACTTAAAGAAATCCCAATCCCTCAGAGCCACATGCTCCAAGGATCTAAATCTTGTCATCACAATAAACAAAACATGCTGGAGGGATAGGTTCCTGGCCCACAGACTCCCCAGACTCTGGAATAGACGGCCCATACATGTCAAGCAGAGCGCCTCTTTGGCCTTCTTCAAAAGGAACCTTGATGATTGGATGGGAGAAAGGAAATTCACCCTGGGGATGACGTCAGTCGCCCTGCTAGGCAGGGGTCCAGGGAAGTAAATAGTGTGGGAAGAAATAGCCAGGGAATTGTTATGGCTAGGCTTGTATAGGCCCTAGGGCCGATAGCCTAGTACCAACCTATAGGTTCATAGGTTCATACTAGGCTATCTGCCCTAGGGCATTTATAAGCCTAGCCAGAATGTGTTTGGCTTTCACCACCCATTTTAAATTTATTTTGCTATGCCCTTTTTCGAGGTTAGTATACTGTGCCTCTGTCTAACAGTGACACAGAAGTGATACCCGGGGTAAACCTACGATCTCCCATCCACTCATCAAGATTCCTCTTGAAGAGAGTCAATGAGGGACTCTGCCTAACATGGACTGGGATTTTATTCCAGAGTGAAGGGAGCCTCTGGGTTATGAATCTGTCCCTCCAGCATGTCCTATTTATTTCAGTGCTGAGGTTCAAGTCTCTCGAGCGCGTAGCTCGATGGGATTTGGATTTTCTGAGGTGCAGCATGTCCATTAATTCCGGGTTGGACTTGGCTTTATACATCAGGCACAGATCGCCTCTGAACAGGTGGTATGCCACTGAGTAGAGCTGGAGTTTCTTTAACCGGGCAGCATATGGCATCTGTTTGAGCCCTTTGATCCTCTTGGTGAGGTACTTTTGGGGTCTTTCCAGTTGCTGCAGGTGTCTGGTAAAGTACATCCCAAAAGGGGCATTGTACTCAATTATGGGCCTGATGAGGGATGAGTAAAGAGGCACGATGACCTCCCCTGATCAAGATGTGAATCCCTTCATGATTAGGTGGGCTATATAAAATGTTTTTCCTAACCACTTTGGCCACGTGGTTGTCACATGAGAGATTGCTATCAACTTGGGTCCCCAGGTCCCTAATTACTTCTTCTGTACTTAATGGGTTACCACCTATGTGGTAATTTGTGAGCACTTTGTTTTTGCCAAAGGGGATGACTATACACTTTTTGGCATTTAGCTTGAGGCCATGGCTCTAGCACCAGTTGTCTGTTTCTATGAGGCCCTTTTGGAGGATGCTTGTGTCGGCTGGAGAGTTGATTATGGCACCCAGTTTGCAGTAATCTGCGAACTTGGTCAGCCACAGTCCTTCCGTGTTGGCCTGTACCTCCGAGAAATATATACCGAACAAGAGAGGTCCCAGGACTGAGCCTTGTGGGACACCACTTGTAACTGGTTTGGAGTCTGACATGACTCCAGCAATTCTAACCATGTGGGTTCTGTCCTTGAGCCAGTTTGCAATGCATATAGTGACATAGGGGTTTATATTTAAGCTGGTGAGCTTATCTATAATGCCCGAGTGGGGTATTGTATCGAAGGCTTTTGCGAGGTCCAGGTAGGCTGTGTGGACCACCTTCCCCTCGTCAATGGCCTTGGTAACTGTTTCAAAGAAATCAACCAGGTTTAAGAGGCAGGATCTGCCCTTAACAAAGCCGAACTGGGTAGGATCCAGTGTCTGTACGTCCCCAATATCTTTATTTATGAGGTCCATGATGATCCTTTCCATAGCTTTGCAGACCAAGCTAGTCAGGCTCATGGGGCGATAGTTTCCAGGATCCGTTGAGGCACCACCTTTATGGAGAGGGACCACTGTTGCTGTACGCCACTCTTTGGGCACATATCCTGTAGTAAGGCTGAGATTGAACAGTAGTTTTATGTTTGGGTTTAGCTCTTCTTGGAGTTCATGTAGGACGCAGCCCGGGACACCGTCTGGTCCCATTGATGCTGTGTTTTTGAACTTATGAACGTATGGAATGACAGTGAATATGATGAATTTGCAGCAAACAGTAACAGTATTGCCTTACTGATTCTGGTGTTGGAATGCACTCATAGAGGAGTTTCTTTTTAGGATTTACCCCTTTGCAGTGACATATTCCATTTAATAACTCCTCTTTAAGCAGATGCAATACACAAACCGTCTTCACATGGATTTCCTCCAAGTATAAAATATCCCTTAAAATGATGTACCAAAATACACACTTTTCCTTAATTGTCATAGAACGCAATATGTGTCATAAAAATTAGAATATTGGTAATACTCTTTTATCGCAAATGAATATCTGCACTGTTCTCAAAGGGCAATTTATTCCAGCTTTCCCAAACTCAACATAACTGATCTGTACAATATTGAAGAGATCTTTGTAGGCAGATATGTTGTCAGGAAGCAGAACTGAGTAGAACCGGGAAGTCATACAGACACTGGCAATAATTCCATGCACATTTCAAATATTAAAAGCACAGTAAACAAAACAAAAAGAAGACATTATGTTCATGTACAGAAGTAAAAGCTAGCTAACATACAGCATTGAAAAATGCAGATTGAAAACGGTCAGAATAATCTCTAAAACATATATGAAGATATTTATATTTTGAGTCCTAAGTAAGAATTGTTAGTACTTACGTATTATCGCAACCATGTTGGGAACAACTCACTCTTGATATATTGACGTGCCCTTCACGTGCTGACACAGTTGCAAACATCATGGCTATGTCTTTCACTTCATTCCAGATAGCTGCCCGACACTATTTTTGGCAATTTCGTAAAAGACGATAATGTCCTGGTCGTAACATTTAACTTTTCATGAGACAGGATGTAAATTCCTGGTTTATCAAACAGCTCTGTACATAACATTAACAGATAGGGACCTAGGTTTAGGGATGATAGGATGAATTTGCACAGAAATGCCTCCTGCTAAGATAAAATAGTTAAATTTGCCACCAATCTCTCTCATAGGACCCACCATTGTCATAGCGTAAAGCAATTAAATTGGCTTGAACTGCACAGCTACCTAACGTACACAACTAACTACAACACACACACTTATCCATCGTCCAGAAAAAAGCTCTGCATTATAAAACTTATTACTGCCCTATTGTCAAGCAACAGACCTCCATTCTAGTAACAAATTCTTATTACTTACAAATACTCTACTCCCAATATGTTGCTAAACTCTGGAATCATATTCCCACACAAAGAATACTCTCAGACAAACTCAATAGTCTTAAACCACTGCTTAAACAGCACCTTAACCAATCCTGGTCCTGCACGTGCTCATCACAGGGTTAAAACGTTGTGCTCAACGTATGATAGTCTCCAAGTACTCTCCTTACTCTCAACCTCTCACTGAAATGACAAAACAATTTTTATACATAACTGCTGTCTGTACAATCCACTAAGCTGCATGTAGGTTTTCTCTTTAGTAACTTCCACATCTGTAAAATCTTAGAATGTATAAATGTAACTACTGTTTGGGTATAAATGTAAATAGAAATGTAACTACTCTCTGTTTAACTAGAACTTGGTATAATGCAATGTAAGCTGTTTAACTAGAACTTGGTATAATGCAATGTAAGCAAATGGAACTTTTTTCCATGGGCCTCCACTGAAAATGAGTATTACCCAGTCAGACTTTTCCAGTAAACAAAGACAAAGGAAATAAATAAATGCATTTGTTGAGTAATATCTGCTGAATTTTATATTGCCAGCTTTTCTTTTAACTGAAAAAAGGAATATTGCAATAAAATGAATAATTATTTTCCCTGAATAACTGTCAATACCTCTCAACCTCTTAGCATAAGAAATCTGGCCAAAGCCTAAAATAATGGTGGGACAAAGGGCCAGAAATAGAGACAGATTTTAAATATTGGTTCTTATAAACTTAAAAAAGTTGCTAGAATAACAGGATTCATGTTAGTATATATTTTCCAAAAGAAATGAAGTCTGAAACTCAAATGCAGTCATTATTTAGGGATTTCAATCCTCAATGATTTGCCAGAAAACCACAAATTTTATGAGAACAGACCAAAAAATATGATGCAAAAATCTGCGCATTCTGCAAAAATCTGTGCAGTTGAGAGGTATGCATGCTTTAAAGTTTACAAAAATACTGTTCTCTAGAGCAACGTCCCCTATGCAGGAGTCTGATTCTGAACCTTTTACACACTCATGTATGCCCACACGTACTCACACATACTCGCATACAGGCACTTACTCACATTCACATATACACATGCACTCGAGCACAGTCATATACATGCAATCACACACACTCACATAAGCGCACTAATACACATTCGCATACACGCACTCATGCACCCTAACATATACACATGTACTTGCATACAGTCATATACACATATTCGTACACTCGTATACACCCACTCACACTCACATTTATATCTACACTCGCACACACCCGCATATACACATGTACTCGTGTACAGTCACATAGATGCATTTGCAAACCCTGGCATACATGCACTCATGGACACTTGCTGACAACCACAAACACACGCACGCACACACGCACACACACACACACACACACACACACACACACACACACACACACACACACACACACACACACACACGCACACACACACACACGCACTCACACTTTATCTGTTTCTGATGTCTCTTTTCTCTTGCACAACTTTTTTTGTTTTATTTAAAAAAATCTTAGCCAGGAGTTGGGATTAAAGAATTATATAGATTTTTCAAATGGCCATGAAGCAGGCAAAATGTAACTCTACAGCCAAGATAAAGCTAGCAAGATAAAACAAGATTTGAAGAGTTAACAAAATATCTCAAAGATAAAAAGTACAAAACTTTTTTTATGACAATCCAGAAAGAATGCAGTTGAAAAATGTAGTTTTAGAACTGCACAATTCAAATATTGCATTGTTATTTAATATCACAAAATTTCAACAAGAATAGAACCCTTGAATTGTGTTCACTTTTCTCAAAGCCAAATAACCTTCATTTTGTTATTCAGAACATTTTAGCAAGCTTCTTTGACTACTGACAGTTTCATAACACGTCTTGTGCTCAAACCAACATTTCACAGACAACATTCAAGGGTATTAACCGCTATTACTTCCCTGATGTGATAAAGACATTTACTGGAGAACGACCTTTCTCTACCAGACGACTATCATTACGTTAGAATAAACAATCAACATTCTGGATGCTTTTAGAAAAAGACAAAAATAAGAATCAGCACCGTTTCAAGAGAACTTACTCGCGTACAGGCACTTGCTCACACTCACATATACACATGCATCCACGCACAGTCATATACATGCAATCACACTCGTATACCCGCAGTAATGCACACCCACATGCACACACTCACGTACACTCGCATATACACACGTACTCGTGTACAGTCATATACACATATTCATACACTTGTATATACATATGCACTCAGACACATCCACATATACACATGCACTCATGTACAGTCACATACATGAATTTGCAAACATTGGCATACATGCAGTCATGGACACTTGCTGATAACTGGACACACAAAGACAGACACACACACACGCACACGCGCACGCACGCACACACACACACACACACACACACACACACACACACACACACACACACACACACACACACACACACACACTTTCTCTGTTTCTGATGTCTCTTTTCTCTTGCACAGCTTTTTCTATTTAAAAAAAAAAATCTGAGCCAGGAGCTGAGGGAACAGTTCATGACTTCATTTAAAATGGAGGCACTCACTTAAAATTGGGATATGAAGGGATAATATAGGAATTTGTGGCGCCCCATTATTTTGCCTCAAAACCTGGAAATACAGAGAAGTTTGGTATGGTTGAGCGGTATGGCAAGAACTGAAAACTGCTGAGGAGGTTTTAAAGCCATTAAATCATGAAACAAGCTTTCAGTGAAGTCCTTTTATTCTGGCAGCTGATACCACATGTTCAGACTTCTGTCTTTTCTTCAAAGGGACATCTGTCCTGACAAAACAGAATGATTTGGATCCCTGCATGGATTCACTCAAGGTACCCAGCACCTCTTCCCTGATAAGGAGCTGTGGAATCCCTTTAGACCCCCTGCAGATGATCAGCAGTGCTCCTCCTCAATGTCCATGGAAGACATTTGCAAGACCCCCAAGGATGTGTGAGAACCAGGTTCCATGCTGGCCTTCAAGAAGGTTGTGGCAGAAGAAACAGATGGCAGACTAGGCCATGCCCAAGGTTCTCATTCACTTCAAGAGAGGTGTCTGATGGAGGTTGGACAGCAGCAGGCTCAGTCTTAGACATCTTGGACTTCTTGAGCAGTGGCTGTACCTCAGGGTGAGTGGATTCTGCCACTGTACCTTGGGCCATCAACTTGAGATGCTGGTTTTATAGATAAATGGAAAGGGAAGAGAAATGGCTACATAAAGTCTTAGGTACAAAAGCTTGACAGCTAGAACACTGAGTATGGTCATAAGACACACCTAAGCAAAACAGGCACCTATTGTGGTGGTCTTTATGTAGAATCTGCCTCCCATACATTATATTTCCCTTTCTTGGATGACATGTAACCCATTGAAAAATAGAATAAAATGTAAAAGGAACCCTAATGGTGTACTTATCTTGAAGACAGAGGCTCATTACAACCAGATAAGTGAAGGGCATTCAGACTGACATATGATAATGGTGTTCAGACTGGCTGCAAAAAATTTCTGGGTCGGGAGCATTCATACATAACTTTTATGCCCTACCCTTGTGTGGGGAGCATATGTCTGATGTATGAAGCTCCTAGATAATAAAGGCTTTGGTTTACTGGTTAGACGTTGGGCTATCCTTGGCAGGAGATCCCAGAGGTGATGAATAGTACAACAGTGATATGTAAGGACATTCCTCATTGGTACATACTTAAAAATAGCATCAGCAGTTAATTCCTTTGGAAAATAGTAATCTGCATTCTGTTGCCTGCCATCTTGTGCTTCAAGCAAATGATGTTCAGAGAATTTAATCTCAGCCACCTGTATGTATACCCTCTGCAGTGACTTGATCCTTTCCCTGGGGTGCAGCAGTAGCATTGGAGTTGATTATAATTAAGGGGATGGAGAGCTTCTCCCTTAAATCTCTTCTTAACCATTGTGCTAGCTATAGTCCACAAACAAGAAAATAACTTGTTTTTACTTGCAGGTTAATGGAAAATTTGCCTTGCAGTTTTGGTCTATAGCAGGCTGGTCTTTCAAAAGTAACTCATTCAGAGTCAGTCGATCATAACTCTAAATCAGTCATCCTCTTGCAATTTTAAACTGATACATTGCCATGCTCCATTGCTCCGTATTGATTATTCTTGCCTATGTTATCACAATGTGCTCCTATCTTGTCAACAGGTTAAGTTAAATGAATGTGTGAAAAATAACAAAATATTTAAATGGATCCTCCACACAAACACCTGGACTGTATTTCAAGAAACCCATCCATGCATGTTAGCCAAGAAACTGTATTCAACTGGAATGGAGGGAATTGTCTGATAATACATTTTGTGGAGAAAGAATACCATTTCTAATGTGTTTTCAGTTTGCATGCAGTATGAATTCTTGGAGTCTATATCACTTTGTCAAATCACTATTTAGCGAATGCCTCTTCGTTGAACATTCAGCGAACAAACTAATCGTCAAACTAACTTTTCAACGCAAACTTCTCTAGGCCAAATTGACAGGAGTCCACCCCAGCAATCATAACAACAAAAAAAAAGGTGTGGGGGGCTATGCACCCCACTCCACCCCCCAACTAAATATACTAACTCCGAGATTGCACGACAGTGGGGAAAAGGGCAAATTCCAGATGGTGGCCAACCATCATTTTGCCCTAGGAAAGTTTTCACTGAAAAGTTAGTTTGATGATGAGTTTGTTCTCTGAATAGTTTTTCGTTGAAAAGGCATTCGCTAAATATTGATTCCACAAAGTAATATAGACACAAATTCTTGAAATATTCTGTATATATACTCAGTAAAAAATGCCTATCTTCTCAAATACCCCTTCAAGTCAAGTGTTGCATACCAAAACTTTTAATAGTGTAGTAAATAGTTATCACGGTGTTACTCTTAATTGAAAGTTAACTAGTCCATATTTCAACTCTACAGACATAGCATATGACTGCAGACTATGTTATGGCCCTCTCCAGAATATATTTAGGTCGTACCCTATGGACTGTATACAGTTTTGTTTAGAAGAAAAAAAAGTATATAGATTTTTCAAATGGCCATGAAGCAGGCAAAGTGTAACTTAACAGCCAAGATAAAGCTAACAAGATAAAGCAAGATTTGAAGAGTTAACAAAATATCTCAAAGGTAAAAAGTACAAAGCTTTTGTATGACAATCCAGAAAGAATGCAGTTGAAAATGTAGTTTTAGAACTGCTCAGTTCAAGTATTGCATTGTTATTTAATATCACAAAATTTCAACAAGAATAGAACCCTTGAATTGTGTTCACTTTTCTCAAAGCCAAATAACTTTCATTTTGTTATTCAACACATTTTAGCAAGCTTGTTTGACTACTGACAGTCTCTTAACATGTCTTGTGCTCAAACCAACATTTCACAGACAACAATCAAGGGTATTAACCGTTATTACTTCCCTGATGTGATAAAGACATTTACTGCAGAACGACCTTTCTCTACCAGACGAATATCATTACGTTAGAGTAAACAATCAACATTCTGGATGCTTTTAGAAAAAGACAAAAATAAGAATCAGCACAGTTTCAAGAGAACGTACTCGCGTACAGGCACTTGCTCACACTCATATATACACATGCATCCACGCACAGTCATATACATGCAATCTCACACTCGCATACTCACACTAGCGCACACTCACATAGGCACACGTACTCACGTACAGTCATATACACTCGCATATACATATGCACTTGCGCACACCCACATATACACATGCAGTCGTGTACAGTCACATACATACATTTGCAAACACTGCACGGCTTTTTTTATTTAAAAATAAGGAGCTGGAGGTACAGTTCACGACTTGATTTAAAGTGGGGAGGGCACTCACCTAAAACTGGAATTTGAAGGGGTCGTGTGAGAATTCATGGCACCCCATTATGTTGCCCTCAAAACCAGGAAATTCTGAGGAATTCGGTATGGTTGAGAGGTATGGGGTGAACCAAGGGGAACCTATCCCAGTGGAGATAAAGGTATGTGTAGCACTTAGAATTTTAGCTACAAGTACCTTTCAGAAACCAACAGAGGACATGCTGGGGATGTCACAGGCATCAGCATTCAGGATCCCCATCAATTCCTAAATGCTAAGCTGCAACATGCTAATGACCACATATATTTTCCTCATATTCCTGAGGATAGGGCCAGAAATATGCAGGAGCTGTACCCTGTAGCACACTACCCTGAAATACTGGGGACCATAGATTGCACACATGTAGAAATTAAGGCACCAGCTGAGAACAGGAAAGGCTCTACATTAATAGAAAGGGCTTCTACTCTATTAACTGCCAAGTCGTGTGTAATGCCATCATCTTGAATGTGTGTGCTGGCAATCCAGGCAGTTACCAAGACTCACATATCTGGCACACCTCCCAATTGTATCAGATGTTCACTAGGGGGGATATCCCACAGGATCATTTACTGGGGGATGCAGGTTATGCACTGGAACCATGGCTGATGACACCCATCAGAAATGCACACACACACCTGCTGAAGAATGCCATAATGAGGCACATGCTCAAACCAGAAATATCATAGAGCGTGTGTTTGGGCTGCTGAACGCATGGCTCCGGTGCCTAGATACATCTGGGGGAGTCCTGCAGTACTATCCACAGACATATACTGAAATATTCACAGTATGTGCCATGCTACATGACATCATCCTGAGAAAACAGCTCCAGCAGGATCAACATGGGAAGAGGCACACATCCCACCACCAATGGCAAGGTCACCACAGCCACATGCAGGTGAGGAGTCAAAGATGGAAGCAGCAGCTGCTGTGTGTGTAGGCAGACATAGGCATGCTCAATATGCCCTTGCATTGGCTATGAGACAATGCATAGCACACTCACTCACCACCTAAGGGCCTAAAACCTTCCTCCTATCCACATACATATAGTTACATTGATGCCAGGCAACTCTCACAACCTTTACCTACCCATGTATTGGCTGTATACTGCTTGCATCAGACAGAGTCAGCTCTGAACTAAAACTGTTGCAACTGCTGGATTTACAAGGTAAGTGTTAAACCTGGTGTGCATTGTGTAATAATATGAATGACTGGTATATCCTTGCATATTGTTACTTCATAGTGTAAGCAAGTTTTCTGGGATTGACATGCCCGGGTGGCATACTCCTAGGTGTCCTAAAAGATA
Organism: Protopterus annectens; assembly: GCF_019279795.1. NCBI lineage: Eukaryota > Metazoa > Chordata > Ceratodontiformes > Protopteridae > Protopterus > Protopterus annectens. Next base: position 1,148,894,548 of record NC_056733.1, on the reverse strand, counting down.
ACAGAAGGATAATACGCATAACTATCACATAACTACAAAATAACTGTTCCCAGATAAAACAAAAAAGTAGCATTTCAGTATCAAGCACAGTAGAAATATTAAACTCTACAGATTTGAAATATGAATGGGCTGGATGCAAAAAACAAGAGTAACAGCAGCAACATGTCCTTGTTTGTGCCATAGCAGAAATGCAGCTTTGCTCCCCCACCCCCAAAAGCACAGGCAAATGACACATTTTGTGAAAGAAACAAATCTTTGAAATGCTAAAAACGCTAGCAAATGAACTGTTCCCGAAACATGTCTACAGATTTAACACAAAACATTCTATTTTAAGGTATTGCCAATCGTGTATACCTGTGAAATGCCCTGACAAATATGTCCATCCATCAGTACACTTCTAACTACTGCACACAGATAAAAGTGTAGCCTTTGCTAAGCCAAATATATATGTAAAACTATTAAACAGATTTTTCTTAATTACATTTCAGCTTATGCACTATATAGCTGACAAAATGCAAGCATATCTTCTCAAGTTCAGTAATCTTCTGTGCAGATATATTCCAAAGTAATAGCCTCTTTTCTGTGTTCTCCACATAAACAAGTCTCCTCACCTTCAGTTTCCCTAGCTACATGGCTGCCTTTTTATAGTGTAGATTCAGGGCTGTCAGCATGGTGAAGATGCAAATGAACTCCTTAGAATTGCTGAATCCCAAATACCTGGCTCAGTGTAGCAGATGTATATATAGTGCAGGCACTCCCTCAGTGTTTGTTCTTAATTGCTTGCAACTGTGAATGATTACTGGTAGGGAGAAGGAAAACAACAGCAATGAGACTGCCCTATAGCCAGTGAGTGTGTCAGGTTAGACTTACAAAGTGTTAGATGTAATTTGGTCAAAGTTGGAAATGTAAGTAAGCAGCACACAATTCACAGATTCTCTTCATTAACATCCACCCCCCCCTTCATTTGTTGGCAACTGCATATTATATTATTGCCATTTAATATCCTCACACATTTTAAGGACAGTAATATAGAATGGCTTACAGACTGCATCTCTCAGATTGTTGAAATGGGCAGGTAGCATAAGAATGGGCAACAAACACAGAGAGGTAAGACAGAGCTGCATATTTGCAAGCAGTACTCATAACTAGTTGTTTGATCAAAAAACGCACTACATCCAAAATGAATAAATGTACAAATAACTGATATATGGTTTCATATTACTGTAGATGATGTTGCAGTTGGTTGTATGCAGAATTATTTCAATTCCTTGCTGCAAACGTGTTTGTGTGTCAAAGAGGGATAAGGCACCCTTACTGTCTTCTAAAGATTCATTGGAGTGAGAGTTCTAATCTAGAGCTATGTAGAAATATTTCATATGTACTAACATTTTGTAGTCTGTATGTCATAGATTGCTTTTCCTCATTTCAACTACTTTTTCCTTTTTTTTTTGGTGGGGGCAATGTTTGCGCTGTCCGCGGCTTAATGCAAACAGGGGGAACAGAGAAAAAATGAATGTCAGGTTTGACTGTGCTTATCCCATTTGTGCAAAGCACAGCAGTGCACAACTGGACTACTGGCCCACCCAGGAAGCAGACAGAACACCTGCAGAACACCTGCAAATAGGGCATCTGTACAAGGATAAAGGTAAAAAAACAATACATTATTGCAATTTTTATTTTCCATTGTGCAACTGTGCTTAGTAGTGTTGGAGGTTAGCAAGGTTCCCCAACAGCTGCAGGCATCGAACACCTGCAGACAGGACTCAGACAGCCAATAATTGAAATCTGATGCATTCAATTAAGTCTGTTGGGCACCACACAAACATGCTGAGCGGCATTGGCTGACAGTTAACACAGAGAACTTAAGAATGATTAGGAAATTAGGGAATGTCATGTAACTAGTCCTGTGGCAGCAGGTGTTAAGTGTAGGGCTGGAGTACAGATGGTCCTGGGTTCAAGTACAGGGTGTGCAACCTATTTTTACTCTTGTGGCAATGCAGTTTATCACAATGAACTGAAAAATAGACAAGTGCTATTTCAACATTCTTGTGGCAACAGGGGTAAATGTAGGACTGTTATACACATGGTCCTGGATCCAAATACAGGATATTCCATACACTTTTACTGTTGTTCCACTTCCCATTATATTCACTCTTACTTATAACACTTTAGATACTGGATCTGATATGAATTATATGTATGAGGGATGAGACACAATTATTGTATTTTCAGATGTATGACTGAGGGTAAACTGTCTACTATATTTCTGTTAGTATAATTCTGCAATCTGGAATTGCATGGCCTTCACAATTACATAAGACACATAAACAACTGGATCTATATCCAATAACTTTGCCAGGTCACACACATACATGTGTAACAGCTCAGACTGTCACCTGTATTTATGTATAATTCCAGACCAATACTGAGTAAGAAAATGTTTTGCCCCTTATGCCTAGGTTTGAATCCCACAGTATAAAAAACAGTTTTCCTCTGTGTATAAAGGCAAAAACAAATGTGTCAGGTAATTACATTTATGCCCCAGTGCATGTCTGCAAACTTAACTCACCTAACAGTTACCTTCCAATTTCCAATACAACTATTTCAGGCTACATCAGTAGACACCCTTCACACTTAGGCCAAAGGTCAGATTAACCTTCCAATTTCCTCCATACTTGGTACTGCTGTGCAAAGCTTAACATCACACAAACACGGTTGGCATTGTTCCTTGGTTTCCAAACTACCAGTAAACACAATAACTGGAATTAGCAGGAAAGCATCAATTTTCATTGCTCTAGTTCAGCTGGTAGAAATAGCTGGCATTAGAAGAAGATGCCAAGTTTAGGGCACAGAGATGGGGTGTCCAAGAGTCTAGGATATTTACTGGACACCTAGTAAAGTGTCACAGCCAAAGTTGTCTGCAGAGGGACTATTCTGGCTTCCAGTACAAGTCTGAGGCATGGAACAGTGTGGCCCAGACTGTATCCAGTGCGACTGGCATCCCATGCATGGGAGAGCAGTGTAGGCATCATTTTAATGACCTACACAGGCAAAAAAGGGATACCCTCAACCACTAGTTGAATGAGTTTGAGACTGTGGACATCCAAAGGCTGTGTAAGTATGACAATAAGAGAGAAATTCTAAGACTTAGAAAGCTAAATATAGGCAAGACCAGTATGCATAATGCTTTTCTGTTCTTTCCCCAGCTGCCAATGAATGTGATTTCAATAGGCAGGCTCATGTTGCTCGAATGGAGAGACTGAGGGAAGCAAGTGGTATGTATGCAGCAGAAGAGAAGTGTTATGGTAGCTTTAAAAAATAAAAATAGATTTTTGGGTCTTTCATACAGTTGTATCAAATTAAGGATACATATTCCAACTGTAAAAGCAAGTATGCACGCATTAGTCTGTAGCACAAACCAATTGTAGGAGTCAAATATTAGATTGTAGTCAGAGGTTGTGGGTTCAAATACCACAATTCACAACTATACAATACCAGTGGCACAAATGCCCTGCTGTAAACTGTAATCTGTATAATTGGAACACGCATATGTGCAATGTATGCACATATCAAGGATTACTTTCAGCAATCTGTAGTATAGTGTGTATCTTTTAGGACATGCACTTAAATGTAATACTTCAGATAACAGAGTTGTATAATTGTGTTAATGCATTGTATGTCACATATGATGGCACTAATTTTATCTCATACTTCATACTTCATTGACTCCAACAGCAAACTCTCACTCCAAGCCAACTCTGGCTCCATTGTTAACATCTCACCAGAACCTCCACTATCCTCCTACCCCACTCAGGCCTTCTCCTTGAAACCTGTCTCTAACAACTATGTTACAGCCTTACTTCCGAAGCTAAAACCTTGCTCTCCTTCTGTTGATAATTTGCCACCACTCTTTCTTCAGAAGGCTGCTGACTCCTTCACATAACCATTCTCATTAACCACTCCTTCACAAAGCTAAAGCTCCCACCATCTGGAAACAATTCTATACTATCCCCATTCATGTGCATTCATAAAGGTGGTAATTCATCTGAACTTGCAAACTTTAGGCTAATCGCTATTCTATCCTCTCTTTCCAAAATATTAGAGAAATGTGTTCACAAGCAAATCCTCCACCACCTCCTACATAAAAACTTACTCACCCCCACACAACATGGCTTTCACACAAAAGACAGCATCCCCACTGCCCTCATATCCTTCTTAAACACTATTTCCCATGCCAGAGATAAAAATAAACTTGTCTCTTGCCTATTCCTTGACCTCTCAAAAGCGTTCAACACCATTTCCCACCCTCTGCTTCTAACCAAACTCTCTGAACTCAAGCTATCTTCTTCAACTACCTCCTGGTTTTCTAGTTACCTATCTGATTGACTTCAGTCAGTAAAATGGCTCTCTACTACTTCCCCTGTTCTGCCTGTCAAAATGGGTGTACCTCAATGCTCTATTGCTAGCCCATTACCATTTAACATTTTTACAAAAAAACAGTATGAGTGGCACTTCAAAACCAAACCAATAAATCCAAAAAGAAGAATGCCAAGGACCAGAGAATCTTGAAATCCACACAAGTTTATTCCAAAAAGCCAGGTGCTGCACGAACAAATACGAACAAATAAACACTTTTCTATTTATTTATTTAATTGTTTTTATATATTAAATAAATGAACTATAAGGGTAACTGCAATGTAAAGCACTCAAGCACTTTAAGAGATAGGCATTAATATTCATTAGTTGTGTAATGTGATTTGTCAATTTGAATTTTTTAAGTAATGTTTTTATTGGATCCAGGATAATTGATTTATCCTGGGTATGATATTTAAACTTGTGGAAATTGTTTGTATTTTGTCTGATGAAGTCCTTGGTCTCAGGACGAAAACGCGTCTAGAGCAATTTGATGAAGAAAAGCGTTTATTTGTTCGTATTTGTTCGTGCAGCACCTGGCTTTTTGGAATAAACTTGTGTGGATTTCAAGATTCTCTGGTCCTTGGCATTTTTACAAACTGTTTACATCCTGCCCCCAATCTTCTCTTACGCAATACACAGATGGCTCTACCGTCATCACCATAATTGACTCCCTCTCAAATCTAAACACTCTCACACAACATTCTGTGTTACCTATAGAAAACTGGACTAGCAAGAATCAGTTAATACTAAATCCAAAAAACTAAACTCCTGTTTTTCACTCCCAAAAAATATGAATCATTTAAAGTCCTCCTTCTCTATCTCTTCCCTTAATAATACACCCATCTCTGTTGAGCCTTCCACAAAGCTTCTGGGGGTCATCATAGATGACTGACTCAAATTTGATCTACATATCTACAACAATATCAACAAAACCCACAATAAAGTAGGACTTCTATACAGAAACAAAATACTTCTCTCCACCAGATCAAAAATCTCCCTTGCCCATGCTTCCTGCCTTCCAAGCTTATTCTATGACACACAAGTCCTCACTAACCTTCAGACCACTCTTCTGTCGAAATTAGAATCCACATAAACAAAATTGCATGATTTGCTGCAGATTTTTCTTACCAGTCTTACCACTATGCCCTTAAAAGTTTAAACTGGCTAGAATTTCCCCATCAACTGCTTCTATCTCAGCTACAAATCATTCATGCTGTACTACACCAACCCTCCTTCTGTCCTGATCTTGCTTCTCTTGTCTCTCTCTATACCCCTACTAGGGCTCTCTGAAGCACTGAACAAAACCTCCTCAAAATCTATAAATCCAAACACAAAATAGGGCAAAACCTATACAGCTACTCCCCTGACCAATCTTGGAACAAACTTCCTTTAGACATCAGGAATATTAAGCACCCACAGAAATTCAAGACTGCTACCAAAAACATTCTAAGTAGTACTTTTCACTGTAATTACCCACCATGGCACTTCTACCAGCTGCTCTCACCTTCACTCTTATCAAACCCTCTTGACTTTCCTGTCACAGTTATTCTCTAGACGCACTTCAACATTTTCAATACTACCTCTCTAATGAAACTTTCAATTTACTGAAATTTGAGCTCAACTTAAGTAGACCTCATATCAACCCTCCCTAGTCTTGTAAGGGTATTCCTCATACCCACAGTTGACCCACAATTACTGTGGTTTTATTGCTTGTTTCTGTTGGAAAATTCATATATAATTTCTGTTAGTAAATAATGAATATTTTGTGCTTCTAGCTCTTTTATCTTAATGCTTTTTTATATCTTGATGTACTATTATATTTAATACTGTACTTTTTGTTTTGTATATTTTAATGTATCACTAGACTTACTACTGCATATGTTTTAACTACTCACAGAGCTTTTCTCCTTGGGCCTCCACTGAAAAAGGACTTTTGCCCATTCGGACTAACCTGGTCATCAAATGTCAAATAAATAAATAAAATTTCTTTTTTTTCTCTCTCTCACGCCAACCCTTATCTCTCTTTTTTATTTTCTATTATGTTTTATGAAAATGTCTCCATGTCATCCATGTATACCACATCACTAAATGCAACACATCACAGAGAGTTAGGCCAGTCCCAGTGGATCAGCTTGCAGTTGCTCCACCGGCTCCAGCACCAATGCACAGCATGTCTGGGAGCCGATCTGGCAGCACTGCTTCTGCTGCCCGTATACAACCTGCACCCACAGGTACTACTGCCCTGGAAGCTTGTGCAGTGGTACCCTCCAAAAGCAGTGGCAAAGGTGGTGCTTTCAACCCCCACTGGGATATGCCAGGCTTGGTGTGTAGGTTCTTGCACCACACTATTGGTGTACCCCTACACTGGATGGAGAGGCTGCTCTCCCTCAAGGTTCATAGGAGGAGAAAATGTCAAGCACTCCAGCTGTCAGCAGAGTAAGGGGACAGTGATGACAGTCCAGTGGATAAGGAATTGATTCTCACTGTCTCCAAGTTTGATGGGCATGAGCCTGTGTTGTCCCCTCCCTCACCCCAATCATGGTGGCTCCCAACCTTTTGCGTATCTCACTGTCCCTGTCTCTTGTCTTTTTTTGTCTTGTTTGTTTGCATTTGCTTCCTCACCTACCCAACTTACCTGACCCAGACATATCTACATCCTTTATCAATCAGTCCTCTCTTACTTAAAAAATAAAATGTGCACCTGTCCCACAAAAAAAATCATCCCGTACATAGCTCTCCATTTTGCAAATGTATCTTCTTGATACATTTGATTCAGTCCAACTGGCTATACAACATGATTATGTTGTTGCCACCCCTCTCTCTGGAGGTGACAGTCCAAATTCAGCTAATATTCTGCACATATGATCAGTTTTACTGTTGAAGAAATGGATAGCTATGGTTCTTTCCTATTTCCCTCCTGCACATTCCTGTATTGCTTTCCCTTTGTTACCCCCTGCTCCCCATTTCACCACTTTCCTATCTACCCCATTTTAACACCTATAATCTGGTCAAAAAATAGAATCCCAAGCAACACACATAAGTAGCAGAAAAAGCAATGGATCCCTTCACCTTTTGGCCTCTATGTTTGTACATAGTTTGGCATTGCACAGCCATGCCAAGCAACAGTGAGTAGTGGTAGAATGCCATGGTTACCTCCGTGCAATGTCGTTTAACCCCTCTGCACTATGCCAACACACAGCAACAGATGTACTATAAACAATTAATATCATTCCATGATATTCCTCTTCCATCCTCTCTATTCCCCAAACGTGGTGAAGTGTCTTGCTGACCAGGTCCCTGGCACCTAAAAATAAAAAAAAGAAAAGGCTCATTGTCTAAACTCAACCAGCCTTGAAGACCACCCACTCCCTCTTAAAGAGTATTGATCCATCAGTGGAAGCTCTTCTCCAGCAACAGTGCAGTGACTGAATAATGTCCCTGGCACCTAAAAATAAAAAAAGAAAAGGCTCATTGTCTAAACCCAACCAGCCTTGAAAACCACCCACTCCTTCTTAAAGAGTATTGATCCATCGGTGGAAGTTCCTCTCCAACAACAGTGCAGTGACTGAATAACGTATGTGATATTGTCTCTACATCTTCTACTGTAATTCCTATCCTTTGCTAAACTTACTGCCCCTGATCAGCTACCACACCTCCCTGTGTTCCACCACCACACTACCCCTGCACTCACAGGCCTGTACATGGCCTTTCCAACCTACCCATCCTCATACATAGCCTTATACCTACCATTCACGCCTTGTCACTTTTCTCTCTTACTCCTTCAGGACTACCATCTCTTACCCCCTTATTCTTCTCTGCTTGGTCCCCACTCTCCCCTCTGTCTCCCACACTAGTTCACTATCTACTACCTCAGTCCCATAGCCTCCCTTCACATACCACAGTCTCACCACTCATCTCACTAGACTTGCTCCCAGCTTAGCAACTGATTCTATCCCACTCTATAGATCTGTGCAGAAACAAAATGAACAACCTAATGCATGCTATTAAACCAAGCTGCACATATCTCCTTTATAGAGAAACTTATCCTCACACTGACTGATTGTCTTTCTTTCAACTACTGCTTCACCCTTAGCCTGTCAAATACCACCTGCTGGACTGCTTAATGTCAGTCATCTCTGCTCCTGTGACACTACGTCATCACCCCCTCCCATAATGCACCTCAGCTGATAAAATCCACACTTAGGCTTCAGCGCCATATTCCTCTTCCATCCTCTCTGTCCCCCAAACGTGGCGAAGTGTCTTGCTGACCAGGTAAGTGCTCTACTTGATGAGAAAGCAATGTGCATTGTCAGGTTACGGTAGTAGAATCTGTTTCAGTCAGTAAATCACCTAACTGCATTTGCATTTTAAACAAGCATTTTGTTTTGTAAGCCTGTATAGCACTCTGTGTTTGAATAGTGTGTTAACCAAGCTTGACCTGACTGAGTCCTGTTTTTGTATATTTTGAGCTGAGTTTTAAACGGTTTTGACAGCAGTCATGTGTGTATTCAAGTTGTGAACTGCTCTTGTATATTTCTTGGTTATTTACTCTGCCACAAAGAATTGTTTCTGGTGTGTACCTACTGTTACCCTGGGTTTTCTAAAAACAGACTGTGTATCTATGCCACTGGATGCACTCCTATACCAGATCTCTTGCTATGCACGCTATCTAGCGCTGTTTTATAAGTCGCTGACTGGTTTTGAGCAATGGACACTACCCACGCACCTTACAGTACCTAATTTAGTTATTTGTAGCGCCATTAGGCCTGAAACACGCACATTACCATTCTGCTCTATCTCGCCCAACATCTAAAGGCCGGTAATCACTTGTACACCTTCTGTGTTAGGATTATGTTAGAATACTGGTAAAAACTCTTAACGGACGTACTTTAGACTGCCAATACATGCTAACTCACCCTTTCTGGTTCTATATGTATATAATAGAGATGCATGCTAGTTGCTAAACCCGGTTTAATAGTTATTTCTCTGTTTATATTTGTATTTAAAAGAGGTGCCAGCTAGTCGCTAAACCCTGTGGCCTACTATACCTAGACAGTCGCCTGTACACCTTTAGTATAGCATCCAGGATTACAATTCTGGTGAGAACTGTCTTCTTAAATATATTTACTTGCTCTTTCTGTTTATATTTGTTTTCAATAGAGCTGCCTGCTTAGTTATTTTTTTTTCTGTTTATGCTTGAATTTATTAGAGCTGACTGCTAGTTGCTTAACCCTGTTACCTGCTATAATCTAGACAGTCGCCTGACACCTTCTGCATTGAATTCAGGATTATAATACTGGTGAGGACTGTTAACTGATGTATTGTTATAACTGCCAGTAGATGTTTATCTGTCCTTATTTCTACCTGTATTTAATAGAACTACTTGCTAGTCGCTAAACTCTACTACCTGCTGGATCTAGACTGTTCAGTCAGCATTGCCAGACCAGAGGTGCTGTGACCTTTTCAAACTGTGTCTAACTGAGGTACCATTTCCACTCCATCACAGTCAGGCCAATTAAGTCTATCCAATTGTTATGGCTACAACAGTCTGCCCTCCTTATGTCCTCAATGAATAGTAATATGTAATTTCATTGTGCTGCTTTTCTCTATGTCAACTGCTCACCTCACTTATCTTTCTAAAATCACTAGCATCCTACTACAGTCTTAGGTCTCTAGCACCCTGTCATCACTTTTCCTTCTGTCTGTCCCTGCAATTACTCCTTTTCTAAGCAATACCCCCTCCTAATCTCATCCTATATTCACCCTACTGTCATTACTATCTTGTATAACTATCACATCCTTATCTTCTTTCTCTACCTTTGTTTTACCCTGGCACCTAAAAATAAAAAAAGAAAAGGCTCATTGTCTACAACCAACCAGCCTTGAAGACCACCCACTCCCTCTTAAAGAGTATTGATCCATCAGTGGAAGTTCCTCCACAGCAACAGTGCAGTGACTGAATAATGTATGTGATATTGTCTCTACATCTACTACTGTAATTCCTATCCTTTGCTAAACTTACTGCCCCTGGTCAGCTACCACATCTCCCTGTGTCCCCCCACCACACTACCCCTGCACTCACAGGCCTGTACGTGGCCTTTCCAACCTACTCATCCTTATACCTAGCCTTATACCTGCCACTCACTCTGCTAGCCTTGTCCCTTTTCTCTCTTACTCCTTCAGGAATACCCACTCTTACCCCCTTATTCTTCTCTGTTTGGTCTCCACTCTCACCTCCCACACTAGTTCACTATCTACTACCTCAGTCCCATAGCCTCCCTTCCCATACCACAGTCTCACCACTCATCACTCATCTCACTAGACTTGCTCCCAGCTTAGCAGCTGATTCTATCCCACTCCATAGATCTGTGCAGAAACAAACAACCATTAAACCAAGCTGCACATATCTCCTATATAGAGAACCTTATCCTCACACTGACTATCTTTAAACTACTGCTTCACCCTTAGGACGGTGCTGCTCCACTCACTTCACTCCCTCTACCCTACCCTCATTCCCACCCACCCCATAACACTTAGATTTATAGTTACTAGCCACACCCACCAATCAACTCCTACACCTAATTAACCAATCTCATCTCACCTATAACACCCCATTACAATTTTACCTCACCACACTCTGTTCACTACACTCTCTCCCACCATCCAACCATTATAGCTCAACAATTTACTCCTAGATACTCCCACTTCTCCAGTTATCCCATACCATGTACTCCCCACACAATGCCCATCTTCTTAAACCTTTACTATACCCATTAACCATACTTGCACTATTCACTCTCTTCTTCCTTACCTCCTACCACACAAAAATGTATGTCTATACCCCACCAATAGGTCAAAATGACTCCCTTACCAGTGCAAAAAAGCTAATAAACTTTCCTATATCACCACATGACCTTACCTCCAACAAACCTTTTTCCTACTTATATAGTAAGCATACAAACAAAAGTAACCCTCATTATTCCCACAAATCAAAATAACACTCAAACTAGCTAAACTCTATCTATACCTTCTCCAAAAACCCACTTGCTGTGGAGACATACACCATAACCCAGGACCCAATATATCAACCAACTCAAACCTAAATCAACCAAATCCCATATACGTAAGGCCTACCTCATCTCTCCCCCTATTAAACTTGAATGTAAGAAGCATATTTAACAAAACGCAGGACCTTCATGCCCATTTATCAGTTCACAAACCTGAAATCACTGTGTTAACTGAAACCTGGCTTAAACCAGAACAGCACAATAATGAGATTACTGCCCCTGGTTACAATATTATATGTAGAGACAGGTTAGGGAAAAAAGGTGGTGGAGTTGCAATACTATTCCAAAACCATCTCGATATAGAACAAAACTATTGTAACTCACAAGATATCAAAGGTGTAGAGCTGATTCTTGCCAAAATAAAGCTAAACACCAACAAACACATTATTATTGCAGGTGGCTATATTCCTCCAGGCAATAATATTACTATATTGGAAAACCTGCTAAACTGGATATCAACCTCTCTTCCACAAGAAACCATTATATTAAGTGATTTTAATATTGACTGGTCTGAGTGTACCAACCACAATCCCTCTGCCTACATTAACCTTCATGGGTTCACCCAAATTATATCTACCCCCACTAGAATTGACAAAGCAACCAAATCTGAGTCCGTTCTAGACTGGATTCTGTTATCTGACCCCACTCTCGTATATCAGTCAGGCTGTCTTCCAGCAGTCTGAGTGACCATCAAGCAACGTATCTAATTATTAACAGATCCCACCAGATTAACCAACCCATCCTCAGAGTAGTGAGCAACAAAAAGTCCCTCAAAGCCAACAATCTAATAAATGCACTAAAATACTGCAACTGGACCCCCCCCTAAAACAACTACCCCTTGATGAAGACATGCAATACATCAACTCAACCTTCCTAAACATCTTAAACCATCATGCACCCTCCTGAACCATCAGAGTCAGATCTAACTATGTCCCATGGCTATCTAACGATACAAAGATTATAATGAAAGAAAGAGACAAAACCTGGCTGCAATACCAGAAATCCAAAACCACTACCTTTAGACAAAAATATCTGGAACTTCGCAATAAAACCAAAAAGAAAATTAAACTTGACAAAACCAGCTACTACAAAATCATACAGGAAAAATATGCTAACCACCCCCAAAAATTCTGGGCCACATTAAAGAGTTTACTACACCCAGGGAACCCACTACCCCTACCCCTGTATTGCCAAACAACCTGGAAGACACCCCCACTCAATTTAACAACTACTTTACTAATACATTCCAAGCCCTTGCCAACACCCAAAAGAGTGCCAGAGGCCCCATTCCAACAACTACCCCTACTCACCCCAGTTCTCTAAACTTGTCCCCCAGCTTTTCTCTGCAGCCAGTTCCCACTAAGTTAATAGCCAAACTCCTCAAAAAACTTAAACCAACCAAACCAGCCGCTGACAACCTCCCAGCAGACTTCCTTCAATTAACTGTAGAGGCAAATGCCTATCCCGTATCTATACTCACAAATAGGTCTATTGCAGAATGTAAAGTCCCCGACACACGGAAAATATCACATATTATTCCAGTCCACAAGGGAGGTACCTCCCTTGAACTGACAAACTATCAGCCAATCGCAATTCTATCTCCACTGTAAAAAATATTAGAGAAAGTAGTTCACTCTCAACTAATGAATCACCTCCTAAAAACAATCTACTATCTAATTCCCAGCATGGCTTTAGATCTTCCCATAGAACCACCACAGCATTACTCTCATTTACCAACATAGTCAATTACCATAGGAACAAAGGATTATTCGTATCCTCCATATTCCTAGACCTATCTAAAGCATTTGATATGGTCAACCACCATATTCTCCTAGAAACTGTAACCTCCCTTAACATGAGCTCCTCCACTATATCATGGTTTAACTGCTATTTATCAGGCCGTAAGCAAGCAGTCCTGTGGCAAGACCAATTGTCCCCCCTATTACCAGTAGCCATAGGAGTCCCACAGGGTTCCATCCTTGGTCCTCTGCTGTTCTCCCTATTTACAAACCAAATAGCTTCCTCCTCCCCCTCTGCCTCAATAGTGCAATACGCAGATGACACCACTATTATCTGTGCCGCCCCTACTCTAAAGGAACTTCAAACCCTCACTCAAAATAACTTTACTTTAGCTGAAGCATGGTTCACTAATATTAAACTTATACTTAATCCTAAAAATAACAAACTAATAATCTTTAGCTCTGGTAGAACTTCTCTGCTAAGCAATGAATTTACCATAACAGCCACTGACAATACTCTGATCTTCCCAACTGCACACACAAAACTGCTAGGCATTCAAATAGACAACAACCTAAAATTCGACATAAACATAGCACAAACAATCAAGAAAGTAAATAAAAAGCTTGGTCTCCTTTACAGGGACAAACAGTTCATGACTAAACATACTAAAGCCACCATAGCAAGAACTCACCTCTTATCCATCCTCCTTTATGCCTCCCCCATTATGATTAATCTCCACCGCACATAATAAAACAAAATGGAATCTTGTTGCAGCAACATAGCCAAGTCTGCAACTGATGCCTCCTATAGATCCCAACACTGTCTATCCCTCAAGCAACTCAACTGGCTGGAGTTGTCTCACCTACTCTTACTGAATCAACTCTCATTAGCACATAAGCTCTACTACCTTCCTGACAAATTCCCAGCACTTCTGCAACTAATACAGCCCTACGTAACCACAAGACCCTTAAGATCTACTAACCAAAACCTCAAACATGTCATCAAACATAGAAATGATGCTGGGAAATCGCTGTTTGCATGCACTATTGCAAGAACCTGAAATTTACTCCCAAGCCAAATTTTCTCTACCAACTCTCTTACTCATTTCAAATGACTCTTGAAAACTCATTATGAAAACAGCTGGCTTTGTTCATGCTGTACCCCTGGCTAACCCTCCCCACTGCATTGGTCGAAAGGATTCCATCAGAGATCTCCTGCATCCCCTGGTATACTTGTTAAATTAAATGATATGTTCCTTCTAACTCAATGACATATACTGTATTAAACTAATGCACACCTTGGTAAAAGAAAACTGAAAAATATATGCCATGGTATGTAATATATACAACAAAACCTTGTAAATAATTACTGGAAATTTACTCGTAAGTATTTTCTTCATAGAAATTCTATGTACTTAGGCTGCTCATTTGTTCTCTCACATATGTAATGTGATGCTGGAGCTTTTCTCCCCGGGCCTCCGCTAAAAATGGTCATGTATCCAGTCAGACTTTCCCAGTTAAATGTAAAATAAAAATAAAATAAAATAAAAATAAATAAAATAAAAAGTATCACTGTTTATTTAAAAGTCTTAGCTACACCTGGATTTGAACCCAGTATCATCTGGGCTAAAAAAAAATGTATCAATCCATTTATACCTGCTGCCACAGGGTCAGTTAAGTAGCAGGTGTGTTTCATAGACTCAATACTAACTCAGACTTTTAGCAAAGTGGCTTGTGTTTGTGCACTGCTGAAATACGCCAAAAACAGGGAAAGTAATGGAAATGTATATCTTGCACGTGCACTTTGCCAACTGTCTCACAAACCCTCTACTCTCTGCACTATGGAAAACTAAATATTATTATGTATTAGTGCTATTTACTGTCCATTTCCTGTTTATGACATGAAATTACATATGGAAATATACTACTTAACTACAGTATCCTGTTCTTTTACCCATTTTTAGCTTTTTAGCATTCTACTACTGTATAATGTCACTACAACTGATTTGACATAATCTCTGCTTCCTCAATCTCCATCAGTAGCTACATAAGCATCTCTATAATTAATTACTTCAACACTCTTTGAACAAATGCAAGCAAGAGGACACACAAAGTAACACTGGACTTGATGCTCACTATATTTTGTACAACTGTACTACTGCAACTGTTGACAAATTCAGCTAGTACTACCTCTATACCATTTTGTTTGTAACTACTGTAATTAAGATTCCCTACTATGTATCTCCATTATTGTATCAAGACGTTTTATGTCTATGTTCTTATGAAATGTTTCATTTATGTCTATTTCATTATCTTTGTAATGTCACTGTATAGAGCTTTTCTCCCCGGGTCTCCACCAAAAATGGGCTTTGCCCAGTTGTACTTTCCTGGTAAACGAATGTAAAATAAATAAATAAACATAACAAGCTGAAGGCTCTATCTAACAATATATCACATATTTACAATACAGCCATGTGTTGCCTCCCCCCAAATACTGCAATCCTGGTGTCTCAGTACTTTTTCACACATATATCACTTACACTAAGGACCGGAGTTCCGCTGCGGCGACCCCTAACCGGGAAAAGCCGAAAGACACAAACAAACAATATCACTTACACTACATCAATTAATATGTTGTATGATATGCAATGTACATCAATCTGGTAACATGCAGAACTAGAACTATGGTCCAGTAATCCTGAACAGCCTTATCTGCAAGGCTATGGAAGGAATCATCATGCACCTTATCCACAGGGACATAGGTGACCTTCAACACACTTGACGTGACCCATTTTGGTTTTGTCAAGGGTAGATTTTGCTTATTAAACCTAGTGGACGTCTTTGATAAAGACCCCAAAACCTGGATGAGGGACAACAGGACATACTGCTTATGCTGATTTATCCAAGGTCTTTGACACTATTCCCCATTCAGGTATCATAGAGAAACTCTTTCATCTGGAGATTAACTCATACATTACTAGATGGATAGCCAACTGTCCCACCAACAGAATGCACACTGTCAAAGTTGAGGACTGCACCTCCACCACTAGAACATTTACCAGTGGAATACCACAAGGATCTGTGCTGGGCTCTCAACTGTTTGGAAATTATTTATCTGAATTCCTGGCAAAGGTACATGGCCTGTGACTTACTCAATTTGCAAATGACTGTCAACTAGGTGCACTCATATAGACTCCCCCAACAATATTAACATATAACAGAAAGGGCTGACTCAGACAAATGATTGGTGCAAAACTCATGGACTGAAGCTTAAAGCAAAAATGCCTCACTGCTTCCTTTGGCAATGAAGTACCCTTGATAATTATGATATACATAGCACCCTTGTAAGTTCAAACACAGTGAGATTTGGGAACACATGCTGATAGCAAGCTACACTTCAAACCCTATGTGTTCATACTGATGAGACACACATTCTACATTGCACACCTCAGAAATAAGAGCATGACATACAAGACCAGAGCAGTCATAGCTCCACTGTACTCAACCTTATCAGACCACTAATTGAGTACAATGTTACTTTCTGTCTGTACCTCATCCGACAACTGCATCAACTGGAGAAAGCACAGAGGTTTGTTACCTGAAGAATCCAGGGCCTCCAAAATATGACACATGGAAAGACTGAAAGACCTGTCGCTGTATGCAGTATCATCCAGGCTGCTGAGAGGTGACCTATGCCTGGCCTACAGATTAGTCTCAGACACTGCCCTACTGGAAATGTTGGACATCTGCAAATCAAATGGGACAAGAATAACTTGCTCCAGGAATCTCAATCTAGCCTGTGGCATAAAGAGAACATGCTGGGGAGACAGATATATATCCCACCAATTACCACTCCTCTGTAACAGTCTCCCACTGTATGTGAAGCAGTGCTCCTCAGTGACCCTATTCAAGAGCAACCTTGACAACTGGATGGGTAATTGTAAACTCACCCCTGGGGTGGCACCTATGTCCCTCATGGACAGGGACGGTAGGTGCTGAGCACAAAATTGTTCTGCTATCAGCTGCCATCTAGCTATGCTGAATAAGTGTACTTGTGTTTTTACATGGCTAGCCTTGTAAACACTCTAGGGCCATTAGCCTAGTAACCTCCTATGAACCTATGAAGCTATGAACCTAAGTAGGCCTCACAAAATCTTCTCTCCAGCATGCCCTGCTGATGTCATCCATTATAAGCAGTCCTGCAGCCTTGTAAAAGTCAGACTTCTGCCGTGGTGCTAGCATAAAGTACTAAGTTCTGTAGTCTGTGTAGTTAGATAGGTAAGGGGTTTATTCTCACTGCAGTCAACCGTATGTGTGTGTGTCTATTCAGAAGAGCAGAGGTGCATATTCTACAGTTACCACTCCATTTCCATGGATTGACAGTATTTTGATACTTGCACATCCCTACACATCCATTTCATGCAGGCCTCCCAACATCTTCACTCCAACATGCTCTGCTGTCAACCACTATAAGTTGTCCTGGAGCCTTGGAAAAGTCAGACTTGTGTCATAGCACTAGTGTAAAGTACTGAGTTCTGTAGTTCTCACTGCAGTCAGCTGGAGGTGGGGTGTGTGCACTTGCTTGACATTAATGAGAGCCTTTTACACCAGTATGTGGGACACTGTTATTGCCATAGTCTCCTTACCACACCCTGCTGATGTCATCAGCTATAAAGTGTTGTCTGAGACAGTCCAAGTCAGACTTGAGCTGTGCTGCTTGCCTTAAATACAGAGGTCTATAGTCTGTGTCTTTAGATAGGCAGACATTCTATTTTCACTGCAGTCAACTGGGGGGTGTACTTGCTTGACTTTATAGAGAGCTTTTTGAACCAGCATGTGGGACACTGTTACTCCATATTCTCCTCAACAGATACTGCTGCTGTCATCAGCTATATCTGATTTGTGGAATATTCCTACTAGGGCAAGGTCAGAGACTGGTCTGGAGGCCAGGCAGAAGTCACCTCATCCTATGCAAAACAGATTACAGTCACATGGATTTCAGTCTACTCACATACACAAGGCATGGTTTGCAGGCACTGTGTTTTCTTGTTGAGTAACCCCTGTAATCTGTCCAGCTGCTGCATGTGTTTGGTGAGGTACATGCAAAAGAGAGCATTATACTTTTTTTAATTTCTCCAAATCTTTTGGGTTTCTAATACCATGACTGGAATGGACCCCATTCCTAAGTCAAAGTACGATTAAAGTTCATGAAATTAATATTGCTTCAATCTTGATGTCAGCCAAAAGTGCTCTTTGCATCGCACACAATGTGCTCAGTAATGACTCCTTCTGCAAATCATATGGGATTACATGTATTGGTAACATATCTAAATACAATTGTAGATACTTTTTATAAGACCCGTTGCTCCTACTACTATTGGAACTGTCTGGGTATCTTTCTTCCACATTGCTCTCATTTCTGCCTGTAGATCCAGATATTATATGACTTTGTGTATCTCTGTATGCAAGACACTGTAATCACTGGGCGTGGTGATTTCAGTGATCAATGCTACTTTTGTCACTTTTTCATGGACAGAAAAAATATCTAACCATAAAAACAAAAAAACAAAAAAAAAAACAAAGCTGTAAAGTAATCCACCACACACCAGGCAAGAAATTCAACCAGTGCATTTATTCTGGTACCTCGGCCTTTCGCCTTCTAAGAAATAATTCATCATAGAAAATCTGCCCATTATATATGCTACATACACAAACAATCATTCAATTACCATCAATTAAAAGCTTAATAAGTTCCATTTAAAGGCATGATATGTTTTATACAAAATACCAAAACATGCTAAAGTATTTTTAAGTTCACCAATATTTTTACAATAAGATGCTATATTACTATAATCTTATCAGATTTGTTCTTCTGGCATGGATTTTTTAGATGTAGAGTTATTTGTGGATGAAAATTCTAATATTCATTACAAACCATATAGAAAACCAACTTCTGTCAATAATTTTTTATATGAAGATAGCATGCACCACCCCACATTTGATTATGTCCCTTCCTTTTGGTGAATTTAAGAGGATTTTTCAGAAAACCTCACAGGAGGAATTAAAAGTTAGTTTTTTGGATGAAGTACATTATAAGTTGACCGCACATGGTTATTCTGCTGAAATATTAGTTTCAGGTAGGCAAAAAGTACAGAAGAAGGACATCAAGTTTGCTGGAAGGTTTGAATATAGTGATATTTTCAGGAGAAGGAGAGAAAATGAACAGGAGAGGATATATTTTGTAACTAAATACTCTCCTTTTTCTCGAAGTTTGGAATCAATTATTAGGGAACATTGTCATTTGGTTTCACATGATGTTATAGTAAGTCAATTGTTTCCTATGCATATCACCTTTTCCTATGGCAGATATAGCAATTTTAAAGGAGATATTAGGCGGGGATGGTATGTTATGTTGTAATAGTACTACCAGAGTGGGTACACGAGTTTGTGGACAATGTGTGGTTTGTTGTAAGGTCAAAAACATCAATGGGTGGAAGATTAATGGTAGGATATATAAAGCTATGGAGGCCTTCAACTGTAATTCCCATGGTGTGGGGTATATTATTGGTTGTGGGTGCCTGAACATTAAATGGTATGTGGGACAGACAAAGAGGAAGGTTAAGGTTCGGATCATGGAGCACATAGGGGATATCAGATAATGTAATATGGATAATCTTGTGGCATATAATTTTGTTAGTGAACATGGGGGCTCCAGTGATAGTTTGTTTTTCAGTGTGCTTGCTCGTCCTCATTTAAAATTTGGGGGCAGTTTTAAAGAGGCTCTGGATAGATTAGAGTGTAGAATGATTTTGAATTTCAGAACACTTTTTACTAGGGGCATGAATATTGATAGTAATATAGCATTGTAATAAAAATATGCACTTTAAACATCTTATTGTAAAAATATTGGTGAGCTTAAAAATATTGTAGCATATTTTAGTATTTTGTATAAAGTCTTTAAGTGGAACTTAAGCTTTTAATTGATGGTAATTGAATGATTGTTTGTGTATGTAGCATATATAATGGGCAGATATTCTATGTTGAATTATTCCTTAGAAGGCGAAAGGTCGAGTTACCAGAGTAAATGCACTGGTTGCATTTCTTGCCTGGTGTGTGGTGGACTGCTTTACAGCTTTATTTTTTTTGTTTCTATGGTTCTTTTCATGGACCATTATATCCAGTTTTCTACCATCTATCTTTTGAACTGCTGGTATTGGGTGATCCCATGTGATATAAACCATCATTTTCTATGATGTTTTCTGGCTCACGTTTCCAGTGTTTTTCAGCCACTTTGATACCATGTTTGCACAATCTCCAATGCAACAGTCTTGCCACATTATTATGCCTTTCATTATACAGTCCTTCTGTCATTAGTATGTCACAACCAGCAACAAGGTGTGTGACTATTTCCAATTTGGTTTTACAAAACCTACATTTGTCTGTTTCTCCTACATGTTCAATGGACTTTGTAAACCAACGTGCATGTATCCCACTATCTTGGGCCACCAATATTAACCTTCATCTCTTGGTTTGAATTTGTCTCTGTTAACCATTCCTGCATTCATTCCTGATCAACATGAGGTTCTTCCAGAGGTTTTCTATGCTTGCAACTACATTTATGCATTTTCCACATTTCTTGCCTTCTCATCTGGTCCTTCACCTTATATTCTTTCTCTCGTTTTTTGGCACATTCAGTTGCTGCCTGATTTTTATCTACTTCTGGTTTGATTTTCATTCCTGCTTGACACCAATATGCTTCTGCTAGATTAAGCAGATAAGTCATATTTGATTTATTCTCCTCATGTTTCAAAACTTTCACTATGTTTGGGTCTTGTGAGGTCAGCAGATATGTGTGCAGTCCCACGATTGCAGATCTTCACATGTAATCAATTTCAAGGAGGCCCATCCCTCCTTCGGAATGGGGAATATATAATCTTGGTATGCATTGATTTTTATAAATCATTTGGTGAGCATGAAGCGTCCTTCTTGTTTTCTTGTCTAATCTATCCAACACATTTTGGGGCCAGTCAATCACTCCAAAACTATAAGTTATGACAGGAAGTGCAAATTGGTTTATAGCTTGAATTTTGTTCCTAGATGTCAACACTGTTTTCAGGATTAATTTAAGTCTTCTAAAGTATTCCTTACTAAGTTTTATTCACATTTATTCATGTTTTATTGTTGATCCTTCATCAGTTTCCAATTTTTTACACATTCCCTCTTGCTCAATTTGTTTTATATCACATTCTTGTCCCAAACTGACATTTTCTTGGTGTTGCAGTTTTCCTGCTTTAAAGGTTGCTTTTAAAATTTATCAAGACCAAATGACATTATTATATCATCTGAAAAAGTTTTGACAACTTGCAGTTGTGCTTTCAGTTCCTCATCCGATGAGCTACGCAGTTTTAAATCATCGACAAAGTGAAGATGAGAAGTCTTTACACTTTGTTGATTTCTAGGAGCCAAATTATAGCGATGGCCTAAGCTAAGTAGACAGCTTAATGGATTAAGGGCAAGGCAGAACAGCAGCAGTGACAGAGTGTCACCCTGGAATATCCCCCATTTGAATTTTTATCCATGGGATAATAATGTGTCCTTTATCATGGCTTAATTGCAAAGTGGTCTTCCACTGTTTCATGGTCACTGTAATGTAGTTGGTCAGTGTGGGGTGTATCTTATACATTTTTAAATCTTCTTTTATCCATGAATGTGGGATTACCATTATCTCTATGCAGTGCTGGGCATTGCTTCTGAGGTTTCTGACATAATTAAAGAAGGCTTAATGATTGTCTTTTGTCTGGACATCTATTTTTACCTCCTATATAGCTTTGGTTGATTTATTCAGAGACTGGTGTTCCTTGTTAAGTTTAGCAAGAGAAATGTGTGACATCTTGCTAGTTACATTAATTATTGAGTTCAATGAGGTTTTTCTTTTATTGTACAGCCTGTTTATATTTGGATTCCACCACAGGGGTTTATAGTAAAATTTGGCATTGTATTTGCTTCAGAAGGGGACAGATAAATCGATGCAGCTTTTTACACGTGCATATAATTTGGTGGTAAAGGATTGCAGTGGAGTCTTCAGGTTGGAGGCAATGTTGAATTTAGTCAGATCATCCTAGGTAGTCTTTGCATAGTCTCTAAACATTAAGGTATTTGAGAACACTTCCAACTTCATTCTTATGATGAATGTGACTGATTTTTGATCCAGTTTGCTGAAGAAAGAAGTTACAACATTTGGGTAATGAAGCTGTCCCATATTGATGATGGCCAAATTTGGGATTTTGTCTCTCCTAGTTGATAGGGAGTGAACCTACTTCCTATAGTCCAGAGTACAGGGTTTGATTCCTTCCACCTCTATTTGCCTTCTGTGTGACACTGAGTAAGTTACTTAACCAGACAGTGCTCCTGGGTTGTACCTGAAAAGTGAGTGATACTTGATCCCATGGACTTACCCAGTGAGCTATGGCTTGGACATCATAAGCAGGTGTGAGAACTGTCAGGACATTGTGGGTAGTGATCAGAAAAGAAGAAAGATGAAAAAGTAGATACTGAAATAAATAATCAAACCAATAAATACATTTGTATGCTTTTTTCTGTTCTGTTGACCCCAGTGCTAAATTGATTATTTATTTATTTATTGACATTTGATTACCAGGAAACTCTGACTGGGTAGAAGCCCATTTTCAGCTGAGCCCAGGAGAAAAACTCCAAATTATTACAAACATTTTAAGAACAATAATTTTATAATCTTCAAAAATAAAACAAAAATGTCTGTAGTTGAAATAATTATAAACAATAGACATAATATAAAAAAACATTGGTTAAGAACCAATATGAGGTATATGACAATCATGTAATATTTAGGGAATTTGTAGACAATGTGTAGAGAAAATAAAGGAATGTTAATCTAATACAAATAGAAATTGCAGTCTGAAGTCAGGGAAAAAAACAGACTTATGGTATATTTAGAGAGAAAGTCAGGGAAGTGAATTAGATAGCAGTAAGGAAGTAAGAGAAGAAGGGAGAGTAAGGACGTAATGAAAAGATACCTGTTCACATTTAAGGATATAGCATTTTTCTGGATTTGAGCAAGAACATAGCCAGATTTTAGCTAGGAAGTCTTTTAGAGTGGTTTTGAAAGATGGGATGGTATAGACCTGATGGACACCAGTAAGGAGTTCCAGGCCTTAGCAACCTTGTAGGAGTATGCAGACAAAGCCCAGCAGATTTGCTAGGTTTGTAGACAGACAGGAGTTTTTGGTCACTGGATCACAATGACCAACTGGGAACATAGTTGTGTAGATTGTTTTTTAGTGGTAGATATGCAGATGGACACTAGATAATTTTATAGGGAGTAAGAAGTCATGTATATGTTAGTTGATGTGGCAGTTCTAACCAATTTAGGCTTTTCAGTGATATACAGTGGTGGGTTCTGAAAGTGGTATGTACTGCAAATTAAGTAAGTTTGTTATAGCATTGTTCACGTTTTCATTTTTGTGAAGCCTGAAGGTTAGTAAGGATGGGAGAACCATAAAGAAGAGTGGGGAGGAGATAAGTAGTGGCCAGTGTTCTTTTAGTTACATCAGTGAGAAAGGTTTGGGCTCTGTAAAGCATCCCTAGTTTATGATGAATTTTTCTTATGCAATTTTGTATATGCAGACTGAATGCAAGACTGCCATCCACTATCACCCCTAATAGTTTGCTTTGAGAAGTGGCACAATGCCAGGGTACATCTATGGGCTAGGCTTGTAAAGGCTCCAGGGCCATTAGCCTAGTACTCACCTATGAACCTAAGAACCTATGAATGGTTGCATTATCAAGAGAGAAGACTTTAAATGTTGTTTTTCATGAGAGAAGGATTTGGGGAAAACAGTAGTTGCTTGGTCTTTTTTGGTTTGAGCATGAGTTGTGAGTTACAAAGCTATGTTTCAGTGCCTGTTAAAGCTTCCTGAGACATTTTTTGGAGTGTATCATGTTGTCCGATGTGCAAATGAGAGTGTAATCATCTGAGTATTGTATAGGGTGGCATGTTGTGTGAAAGTACAGAGGGTGTTGGTGAAAATGTTAAAGTGGAGGGGATAGTATAGAGCCTTGTGGTACACCGGTGGTGACTGGGAGGCAAGGAGGAAGTGTGGAGTGCCATTTTACTGACTGAAACCTATTGGACAGGTAGCTTTTGAACCACAGAAGGATGGGCTGAGAGCGACCTACTGAGGACATTTGAAGTAGAAGTTTGCTGCAAAAAACTGTGTCAAAAGCTTTAGACAAGTCTAGAAATAAGGAAGAGACTAGTGTGCCATTATCTCTAGTTTTATTGACAGTATCTATATAGGTTAGAAGGGCAGTGCTAGTACTACGGGAAGGATGGAAGCAATGTTGTGTAGGGGATAGGAGTTCCTCCTGCAGGAGATAGTCTAGCAATTGTTTTTGAATACATTCTTTAAGTATTTTGGCAAGGGGAGATAAGATTGCTATAAGTCTAAATTATTAATGTCTGTTGAATTTCCTCCTTTGTGCAGAGGGATAATGTGTGAGTTTTTCCAGAGAGAGGGAATGTGGGATTCCTGGATTGATCTATTTATAAGGATTGAGACAGGATAGGCAACATTACTGGCTGCTGTTTTTAGGTACTCGCTTAGAAGGTCATCAGCTGAAGAACACAATTTAAGTTTGTTTAAGAGTAATTTTATATAGGATGTAGGCACAGGTTTGAAGGTGAAAGTGGATGTGGTGATATGTGGCTGTTGGGCAGGGTTGGGATTAGATGTTGAGGAAGCCTTGGTTAGAGATGCTATACTATCTATAAAATAAGAGTTGAACTCTATTGCAGTTTTGAGTGGTGAGTTACTGGGAGAGGGGGTTTGGGTTGAATTTTTGGCCAGGATGTAAGATTTCTTTAATGGATGTCCAAATTTTATTAGGGTTGTGTTATTAGTTTTTTGTCTTCATTTATTTGCTTTTTAGTACAATTGCAAAGCATTCTGAGGTTTTCAAGATACTGAGGTGTTTATATTTTTGCCATTCATTGAGATGTTTTATATTTTTGCCTTTTTTCCATGCTTTTTCTGAATCCATCATTAGCATTCTACCTTTTTTAATAGCCAAATTGCATTATTTGTTTTCAGTCTCTTCCTTCTATGAGATGCAAGGTTATTTATGATATTTAGAAAAGTTGTATTGAACTAAATTACACCATTGTCTACGGGGGATTTTTAGGATTACTGCTTTAAATGATATTCTTACCATATTGGTATATTTATTTTTCAGTGTCTCCATTCTGAGGCTGCTGTAAAGTTACTGTTATGTCATATTGTAGTTAAATTCCAGAAAAGGACCATTTGGATCAGAGTTCAAGCAAAGTAATAATTTATTTAAACTTTATTGACTGGGTTAGTCCCATTAGGCTAGTGGCCTCTTTTCAGGGGAGTTCTGATGTGGTATTTATATTATTATTGGGCACCAGGGAACTTCCTTTACATTTTTTAATAGGTGCCATTGGATATTTCACATCCACCTGAAATACCACCAAGTCAAGCAGATGGGTTCTGAGTTTAATATCTCATCTGAATGATGTCAAATTCAAGAGTGCAGCACCCTCTCCCTCAGTGCTGTACTACTGTGTCAGCAACCCAAACACTTGTAGTGAGAGTAGAACCCACACCCTTCTGGTCTTCCAGCACTAAAGGCCAAGTGTGCTACCTGTTGTGTCACTGAAACTGCCCAATAAGAATGCAACCATAGGTACAATAAGATTTTATGATGGGCCCTATACCTCACTCTAGTGGTCGACATATTTGGAAAAAGTATCAAAACACAAGTAGCAATATTCAGATTTAAAAGAGATACAGGGGTATTAAGTTAATGGACACAGGTGGAAGCACGCACTAAAGCCTAATGCAAGGCTTTCAACAATTTCTGCTTTAGTCTGGGTATATGATGTGGCTGTGCCATCTAGTTGGAGTTTCTTCAGCAGTGAGTCAGTATTTTTCTGCATTTTATGGATTACATGTCCCAAAGTTAGACTAGGAAGGGGGAGTGGCTGCCCTAGCTTGTGGTATCAATCTGTGCACCACAGGTACAATGTTCAGAGGTATGCCACAACTCCCTTATGTTCAGCTCTCTTGAAACTTGACTGAAAATGCTATACATGTCATGACCTCAAATGCCAACTCTTCAAAATGAAAACCTTTTCTATAATTGATATGTGAAGATGCAGGTGGATTTATGGATTGTACAGCTCTACAAATCCAGTGCAGCTTATGTACTTACCTCTATAGAAATCTGGAGCTGTAGTCTCAGAATAACAATGTGATGCCATCTTAAAAATTGAGGACACTTCTGAAAAAAGAATGCCATTTTTACAACAGGTTGCTTATTGCCGCAGGCTGTCTTAGTTGACTGAGACAGCCTGAGACGTACTGTAAAAGGATGCCACATAAATTAGCTAAGGGATTATACAGGAATGAGTGTAGGAATACGTTTTCTTATTTTTATTTATTTATGTTTTTAAGTTAATATTTTTCACAGGCATTATGCTACTGCCAGCATATTAGTAAGGTAAGGGTCTATATCACTTCATCACAATCTCAATTTAGTGAATCCCTCTTCATTGAACACAATTGAGCAAAAGCTCACTTCAACGAATGATCGTTTCAGTGAACTTTCACACAGGGAAAGAAACTAGTTGGCCATCATCAGGAATATGCCCTTTTCCCCACTGTAGTGTGATCTTGGAGTTGGTATATTTAGTTGAGGTGGGTGTAGAGACCACAGCCCCCCACATTGGGGGCTGTGGTGGGCAAAGCCCCCCCCCCTCAGCTGAGTTTAAGAATTTGTAGGTTTTTTTTGTATGGGTGGTAGCTGACTGACTAGTTTCTTTCCCTGTGTGAAACTTTGCTGAAATGATCCTTCAGTGAAGTGAGCTTTCACTCAATTGGGTTCAATAAGTAGGGATTCGCTAAATTGAGATTTCAATGAAGTGATATAGACCCATAAGGTAAGAAGTAGTTTAAGTGTGTGTGTGTGTGTGTGTGTGTGTGTGTGTGTGTGTGTGTGTGTGTGTGTGTGTGTGTGTGTGTGTGTGTGTGTGTGTGTACATATATGTGTAGTGTTTTAGATGCTTAAACTGTTATACTCAAATGTAGAGTTGGACCACTCCCAGTTATAAAAAAAATTCCACAATCCAAGTAACCAAACAAAGAAAATGTTTATTCAGTGTTGAGTGTTTTTTCCCTTCAACATGAACAGGACGTCATCAGAACTGAATAAAAAGACATCACTTCCTGCTTAATTACATACAGTTAATTCAATTAATAAATATCTAAAATCACTTTAAAGCTACCAAGTCAATATCTACAAGAATACATTAATGCAATAGTTTTAATAAGATTTTAAAGAAGGTAAATAAAAAAATCCCATGTGAAATTAATTCCTAATGAATTATAATATACAATTTATAAGAGGTAAATATTTATGGGCTAAAAATTGTTAAATACATAAACTAATACCTATAGTTCCTGTAACACTGAGGACAGGGACTTCAACACTCACTCTAAAGAAATAACATCCTTTAAATCGGGAGATTATGTGACATTCAATATTAATTGCCACATTGTTTCTATTATTTCAGTTTGGTTTTCCCAAGTACTTCCTCTGGGATCTTTAGGCACCTTTTCTAGAATGGTGAATCTAAACTCACAATTATTTGCATATATAAAGATATGTTTATAAACAGCATTGCTAGTACACTTTCTGAAAATATTGTAACAATGCTCACATAACACTTTACATAAATGACGTTATGCTTTTCCTATGTAAAAAGAATTTAGAGTATAAATAATTTATTTAAAGTTTTTTATGGTATAAAATAAATGTAAATGTTAATAAAGCACCTTACTCTTTTCAGACAGTAAAGAACTACCACTACTTTTGATAAGTGTGATCGATCCTTTGCATCCACCTATGCTGCTCTGTAGCGTCATCTAGAAAACAGGTTCAAGCACCTGGCATGGGAATAGAATACAAATCCTTCTGGTTTTCCCAGTATCAAATGTAAGTATATTACCTTTTAGCTACGGACATGAAAGAGACCTAAAATAACGTGTGAAATCAAATGTATATTAATCTAGATTTAACCTGTTGTCTGAAATATTTTAATGATTTGTTGTTTATCAATGCAAATTTTCAATAAAGATCAATAAATAGGACATCAGAGGCAGATGAAAGGAGTATTTCCAGTAGCATCTGAATGAAGAAAACCTCACAGAAGCTGTACTGCCACAGAAACAGCCTACAATGAGAGAAGAAGAGGAACCCACCTTAGAAGAAGTAAGAACAGCACTAAGGAAAATGAAGTTAGGGAAAGCAGCAGGCTCAGATGAGGTAACAGCAAATATGATAAAGATGCTGGGTGAGACAGGGGAGAAATAGCTACTGAAGGTATTCATAGCAGTGTGGAGAGAAAGGCATATCCCAAATGACTGGAGAATAAGCATACTTGTGACTGCTTACAAGAACAAAGGGGAATCCACAACTGTGGGCAGTACAGAGGCATCAAACTCCAGTCACACTGTATGAAAGTTCTGGAGATGGTGATTGATAAATGGATATGCAGAATAGTAAGATGGGAAATGAGCAATTCAGATTCAGATCAGGATGCAGCACAACTGACCCAATGTTTGCAGTGAGACAGATAGTCGAGAAGAAGAAGCTAGAAATCAGGAAAGAGTCCAACTGGGTAGTCCTGGACTTGGAGAAAGCATATGACAAGGTCCCAAGAAAGCTAATTTGGGCAGTACTGAGGTGGTTAGAAGTCCCAGAAGCATTGGCAGAATTAGTGAAGGCTATGAACAAGGACCCAGTGAGTGACTCAAGTATGAACAGTGTTCAGTCTCACAAAGGGGTTCCGAGTGGGTGTACACCAGGGTTCAGCTCTGAGCCACTGCTGTTCATACTGGTGATGGACTACATTAGCAAACAGGTTGGAGGGGGAGAGATCAACAATGTCGCTGTATGCTGATGATGTGGGATTACAGGCAGACTCTGAGCAAGAGCTTCACTAAAGGATAGAGGAATGGAATGCAACACTGAAGGCTCATGGGATTAAACTAAGCACAGATAAGACAGTGGTAATGGTAGAAAACTGGGAAATCAGAACAAGCTGGGAACTGAGATAGAAGGGAAGATAGTGGAACAGGTTAGTATCTTCAAGTAACTTGGAGGGGTGGTTGAGGAGAAGGGAAGTCTGAATGAAGAAGTCAAAGCTAGAATCGGAGGGGCTGCAGCCAACTGGCACAGAGTGTTAGGGATGGTATATGACAGAAGAATGCCAAAAAAGCTGAAAAGTAAGGTATATATTACAGTGGTGTGACCAGAAACCTGGGCAGTAAAGGCAGAGCAGTTGAGGAAGCTAGAAGTGATGGAAATGAAGTGCCTGAGAAGGGTGGTAGGATGCACACTGTGGGACAGACAAAGAAACGAGGACATAAGAGCAAAAGCCAAAGTAACTCCAATTGTAGAAAAGATCAAAGAAAACAGATTACAGTGGTTCAGACACATGCAGAAAAGCATAAGACAGTCTGGTGAAGAAGATTTAGGACAGACAGAAGGAAGTCAAGAGGAAACGAGGACATCCAGAAAAGAGGTGGATTGATTTTGTGAGAGAAGATCTGTGATGGTCAGGCATGAGTGTCGAAGAAGGCAGGAGTGTGGCACTGAATTGAGAGAGTTGGTGATAGTTAACATGATACCCCGAACCCATGTAGAAAAAAATGGGGAAAAAGGAGGTTGTTGATGATGATGATGACGTATCAGTATTTGCCAAGGAAATCATCAACTGAAAATTGATTCCTCTGTTCATCACATTTAAATTCCTTGATGTCTAAATCACCATAAGCAAGATTAATTATCACTTCATAGCTAGCACACCTTCTGTATTCCCTTCTGAGTATGAAAGCTATCTTAACACTTTCACTGAAATTCTTATTAAATCCAACACTGGAGAACTTCAACTATCTATCAATAAATGGCTGATCTACACTGCCAGTAGTCATCAGTCCTAGTGCTTCCTTGACATTATAAATGCTAACTCTCTTTTACAAATATTAACTGTCCTACTAAGGGACCTCAGTAATTTTATATAATCCTCACAAATATGGCTACTTCTTGCACATCTCCATATGTATACTCCTGCCTTTGTTTAGTCAGACCACAAATTAGTGATTTTTTTTTCCTTTAAAACTGGTATTTCTTCTCCTGTATTACTATTTTACGTCTTTGTTTAGGAACTTTTCCAAAGCAAACCTTCTCCAGTTACTTGATTTCATAAATAAATTCTGTCTGTGACCCTCCTTATATGATTCCTTTGGTAAAGCTGTTGTCTATGCCAATTTCTTTTACTCCCTCTCAAACAGTTGTACTGATAAGTGAGTTCCTTATAGGCACCAAATATAATGAGAAATTTAAAAGCAACTCCCAGTCGTGTAATATCCATATAAATAAATAAATTATATAGCGTTAGAAAAAAAAACTGTGCAACGCTTATAAGAAGTCTCATTCTACCTAACTTAGGATCACATTTAAGCAAATGATTAAAAAGCTTAAAGTAACCATTAGGAAGTTCAAAGCTGAGAATGAACTTAAAACAGCAACTAAAACCAAAATTAAGTACAAATTTTTAACCATGTCAGGAACATAAGAACTAACACCCAACAATGTTCATAACTAGTCCACAATAATACTGCATACTCTGACCCAAAGGAAATAACTAATATCCTAGCTGACAAATTTAATTCAAATTTTATTCCACCCACAGTTACAGCTGTTTCCAAAGACTCTTCTGTCCCTTTAATTACCATGGAATGTTCTCTCACCCCTCCAAAAAAGCTAAGAACAGATTATCCATGGGCCCAGATAATATATCAGGTTGCCTGATTATCAGTGCCAAATTTGGTTTGTATAAACCCTACTTAACCTCTTTAATCCAAGCCTCTCCACTGGTTACATTCCTGAAGCCTGAAAACACCCATTGTAATGCCGTAACACAAGGCTGGCCAACCTTTGGGTTCTGGTATCTACAGAAACATTAATCTCACTAGTCTCATATGAAAAGCTCTGAAACATAATATCTCAGACCTCATTATCTGGACATTTAAAATCTCTTAACCCTGGATCCTCATCAATTCAGATGTGTGAAAGTAAGGTCCATTGTCTTTAACCTCATTAATTTCTTGTAAAAGTAAACAAAGCAGTGGATAGCAGTTATCCAACACATACAGCATATCTGTACCTGACCAGTGCCTTTGGCACTATTCCCCATACAAGCATTACAAACTGACCTGGAAATCTGAATATAACTTTTCATGTTGTATAATGGATAGCTAACCAGTTGTCTGAGAATCCCATGTGGCTAGATTCTCAGGTGTCACTTCTGAAAGCAAAAAAAAAGTTACCAGTGGTTTACCATAAGGCTCGGTGTTGGGCCCTCTCCTATTTGGCATCTATTTTTCAAATCTTCAAGCCAGCACTCCTGGCCTGTGGTTATCAGAGTCTGCAAATGACTGTAAGCTGGGAGTTACTATTTGCTCTTCCACTGACTCACAATTGCTCCAGCATGGGTTACACAATGTTAACAAGGGGTGCAAGGACAATGGTCTCAAATTAAATGTAAGAAAATGTCTCACAGTTCATTTTGGTAAACTAAACGTTTTCACATACTATACAAGTGGCACACCCTTCAATCAGACACTGCCACAACATGTCTAAGCACCATTACTGACAATTCTTTATCATTTGACCATCATGGTAGTTCAGAAAGCCTTCTGTCTGGCTCATCTAATTTCCAAAGGCATCTCCACCAGAACCAAAGAAGCCTTAATTCCCCTTTAATCATACCTCATCAGACACATTACTGAATTTAATTCACCTTTTGGCATGTATTTGCCTAAACATATTACTCAACTTGACAGACCTAGACACACAAGTAAAAACATCACTGGCCTCAAAACTCTTAGTTATCAGTACAGACTAGCAGTGCTCTTTACTCAGTCTCTGAAAGACTCCTTGCTGGAGATCTGTGTCTAGAGTTTTGATCCATGAAAGGCTCATCTCTCCTTGACCTCTCATTCTTTTAGACCAATGGTACCTCAAATACCTAGTTAAAGGAACAAATCTTCATAAACAGATAAGTGAGATATACTGGCATGACAGATTCATATCCCAGGGTGTCCCTCACCTTTGTAACAATCTTCCATTACATGTCAAACAGAGTAACACTCCAGCTACCTACAAGGTACACCTAGATAATTTTATTGTATTTTATTGCATTTGTTTACCGGGAAAGTCCACTGGCCCTAAAAGAGCTCATTTTCAGTGGCGGCCCAGAGAGAAGAGCTCCCACAAGAACATAGATACAGAAAAAAAATAAACATTAATTGGTACAGAAGTAGAAACTGTGTTACATACAGTGAGTACAGTAATATATACAGACTATATACATAAAAGCAGGAATTTAGCTGATTTGATTACAGTAATATTTACAGAATATATACATAAAAGCAGGAATCTAGTTGGTTTGATTACAGTAATATATATATATATATATATATATATATATATATATATATATATATATATATAGAGAGAGAGAGAGAGAATATATACATAAAAGCAGGAATTTAGGTGGTTGCCAGATGAATTCAATCAGAGAGGTATAAACAGAGATATATTAATCAGCATTATTGTACCAGTATCAAAAAGTGATGAAAAATAATAATTATGGCAAAAATATCATCAGTCAACAGTAGCAAAAAGCATAGGAGTTTAGTTATCATATAAGGAGAAGGAGGAGGTTAGGTTATAGAGCAGGTACATAGCCAGGAAGAGTTGTTATAGAGCAGGTACATAGCCAGGAAGGGTTGAGATGAATTTTCAGTATTTGTTTGGAGGTGGTGGTGCTGCCTCTGTTTCTTATAGAAGGTAGAAGTGAGTTCCATAGTTTGGTGACAGTGAAGGAGTACAGGAGCTGACCAGCAGATAAGGTGAGCTTTTCTACTTTTAGAAGTAGAAGATTTTCTGATCTTAGTTCCCTGCTGAGTTGGTATTTGGCAAAAAGAGTTGAGAGAGCAGGACAGTATGTGGGTCTGTAGATTATTTTGTGTGCTGTAGTTAGTTGGGTGAATGAGAGATGGTGGGGGAGTTCCAGCTAGCCTAATTGTTTCGGTGAGTTACAGTGGTAGGACGAGAATTTGGCCTTGGTGGCAAATTTGGCTATTCTGTTGTAACACATATCAAGTTTGGATTTTGTAGAATTTTAGATATTAGTGAGGAGAGGGGCACCATAAAGGAGAGAGGGTAATAAAAAGGTAGTTGCAAGGGTTTGTCTACTAGAGAGGCTAAGAAAGTGTTGATGCCTGTAGAGCATACCAAGCTTTTGGTGTGTTTTTTTGATGTTATTGCTTATGTGAAGGCCAAAGTTAAGGTGTTCATCTATAATAATGCCTAGTAATTTAGTGTGTGGGACAACTTCTATAGTGGTATTGTCTTGGGCTTGTATAGTGAAGAGCTTTTTATCTAGGGGAGTGTTTTTTAGGGGTAAAAATTACTATTTTTTTTGGATTTAGGGCAAGATAATTGTTAAGAATCCAAGATTCAGTGGAGGTTAGGGCATTCTGGGTGATTTGCTGGAGTTCAGAGCTGGAATTTGCAGTGCATATTATTGTAGAGTTATCAACATACTGGACTACTGAGCATTGTGGGAGAGTGAAGTGAAAGTTATTAATAAAGATGCTAAATAAGAGAGGACCAAGTATGGAGCCTTGGGGTACCCCTGTGGAAGTATTGAGGAAGGGAGAGTAAGATTGCTGCTATTTGGTGGATTGCTGCCTATTGGAGAGATAGCGATTGAACCATTGTAGGGTAGGTGGGGAAACTTCAAGGATGGATAGTTTAGAGAGGAGGATGGTGTGGGAAATGGCATTGAAAGCTTTGTTGAGGTCGAGGAAAAGAGAAGCAATTACTTTGCCAGAATCCCGTGCCTGGTTAACTGTATCAAAGAAGGAGATGAGGGCAGTAGTGGGGCTGTGTCCTGGTCTGAAACCATGCTGAGTAGGTGACAGAATTTGTTTTTCAAGTAGGTG
Source organism: Protopterus annectens (assembly GCF_019279795.1). Classification (NCBI taxonomy): domain Eukaryota; kingdom Metazoa; phylum Chordata; order Ceratodontiformes; family Protopteridae; genus Protopterus; species Protopterus annectens. The sequence goes on along the minus strand of NC_056733.1, from coordinate 1,148,860,189 downwards.
GTTGAGGAGTTGGGCATGGATGCATTTTTTTTATTTTAGAGAGGGGTGAGAGAATTGCTATGGGTCAAAAGTTTGTGGTGTCTGTGTTGGTGCCACCTTTGTGTAAGGGGAGAATAAATGCTTTTTTCCAGATGTCTGGGGCAAGGGATTCTTTAATTGCTCTGTTAATGAGTATACTGATGGGATAAGCTATAGAGTTTGCTGCTAGCTGCAGAAAGTGTGGGGGTAGACTGTCAGGGGCTAGAGTACAGAGTTTTAGCTTAAGTAAAATGCTTTTATTGTGGAGGTGGACAGGATGATTTGGTTATCAGCTGTCTTGGTGGTGGTGGTAACTGTAGGAAAGGTGGTGGTTAGGTTAGCTATGGTGTCAGTGAAGTAGGAATTGAAGAGAGTAGCAAGTTCAGTGGAGGGTTTTGTGTGAGTCTGGGGATGGGTTGCTTTGACAGCCTGGGTGTAATAGTTGGTTGATGGAGGACTACAATGTTTTGGGATTACTATGTTGGCTTTGTAGGTGGAGGTAGTGGGCTTTTTTATCACTGGTTATTAGATGTTTTGCCAGCTTACAGAGTTGCTTGTAATGTTGTAGAGTTGAGGGGTCTTTGTTTTTCTGCCATGATTTCCAGATTTTATCCTTTCTGGACATGACTTCTTTGGTGGATTTAGAGAACTAGCTTGCATGGTTCAAATTCGCCACAGGGGCATCCTACCATAATCACCACTGTCTCTCACTTGCTGAACTGGGCTAGCTTGAACTCCCTCACCTCCTTCAATGGTATCAACTCTCACTCACCCACAAACTAGTAAACCATCCACTAAATGTCCCATCCCTCCAGAATCTACTCCAACCCTATCGCACCACCAGACCACTAAGATCCAGCAACAAAAATCACTTGCAGATCACTAAAGCCAATAACTCTGCTGGTGAAGCACTATTCTCTTGCACCATAGCCAAATTATGGAACTCCCTCCCACCCACAATTACCTCCGTACCATTATGCACCCACTTCAAAACTTTACTAAAAGCGCACCTAAAAACATGCTGGCTATGCCCTTGCAACTCCCACTCTAATATCACCCACCCCATCCAACCACTACCTTTCTTTCCACCCCACTAACTACCTTGATTATAGCAAGCTTGGATGCTCATAAGCCTAGTACTTATTATACAGCAGGAACTTCTTATTGTAACAATTGTTAATGTCTGTTATGTACTTCACAGATAAAGATTCTAGCTGTCTACTGATGTACTATGTTCTTCATCTGTAACTGTTTGTAATTATTTTATTTATTTTTATTTATTTATTTTACATTTGTTGACCAGGCTAGTCTAATTGGATATATGTCCGTTTTCAATAGTGGCCCGAGGAGAAAAGCTCCGAGAAAGATACAGTTAATACAAAATGCAGAAAGATACCTAAACAATCACAATACTATTAGATAATTATACAATCATGTACAAATTGATTTTAAGCAGCAGTAAGCAAATTAGGGTAACACTATGATGTTAGATAACTATACATTCAAAACAATTTGATAACTATGCATTCATGTACAACTTGTTATTTAAGCAGGAATAAGCAGGATAGGGTACCATTCTGAAGATTATTGTTTCAGTCATTTGGTGCAGCATTTATCATAGATAAGTATAAGCATTAGTTAGTTATTATGTTGTGTAAGAACATTGACACAGTAATGAAGGTTATGAAGAGAGCAAAGTATTTAGAGTTTCAGAAGAGAGCCACAGAAAAGTAGTAGAAGAAGAAGAATTGGTGTCAAAAAAGCTAAAGGGAAGGGAATATAGTATCAGTCAGGCTTGGTGCATGGGCAAAGCCATTTGGGTTTTAAGAACATTTTTAATTGGGTCCTGAAAAGGCGGGTGGATGTGGTTGAAGTTAGTTCATTTGGGAGTATGTTCCATGTTTTACTAACAGAGTTAGAAAACAGACAGTCCCCTGACTTGTTTTTAGATTTTAAGGTGGCTACTTGTAATCTATTAGCGGAACGAAGGGTTGGAAGGTTTTGATAAGGATTGAGGAGGTTACTGCGTATAGGGGTATTAGTGGGGTATTAGTGGGATGGTGTAAGATTTTGTGGATAAAGGTGAGTTGCTGGTAGAGTAGTTGATTTTGTATTTCCAGCCATCCTAGTAGTTTCAGATTTTGACAGTGGTGGGTTCTGAATGGGGTACCTGTGGCAAATCTGGCTATGTTGTTGTAAGAAGTAGCCAGTTTATTTAAATTGCTTTTGGTTAAGTTTGTATATATGGGAGAGGCATAAAGGAGGATTGACATCAGGTGAGTTTGAGCAATAGTAATCTTGGCAGAGGCTGTGAGAAATGGTTTGATTTTATACAGGAAACCAAGTTTTCTATTTACAGATTTAATAGTTAGGTTAATGTGTGTGTCAAAGTTGAGGTTATTATCTATAGTTACACCTAGGAGTTTAGTGGAAGTGTCGGGAGTGATGACTGTACCATTATTAGAGGTAAGTAAGAGATTGAATGGAGGAGTCTTATGTGTAGGTGTAAACACTAGTAGTTTTATTTTTTTGGGGTTCAAGAGGAGACAACGTTGGTGGAACCATGTTTCCACTAAGGTGAATACAGTTTGTGTCCTGTTTTGGAGTTCAGTTGGAGAGGAAGCATGACAGATTAGAGTTGAATCGTCAGCATATTGGATGCAGGTGGTTTGGGGCAGGGAGGTTTTTATATCATTAATGAAAATGCTAAAGAGGAGTGGACCCAAAATAGATCCTTGTGGGACTTCAAGAGTGATTGGGAGCTGGGAGGATAAGTTGTTCTCCCAGCGCACTACTTGTTGTCTGTTTTCAAGGTATGAATGAAACCATTTAACTGCTTGAGTATCAAATGAAAGAGATTTGAGAATATTTGATAGCAATTGGTGGTTCACCATATCAAAGGCCTTGGAGAGGTCAGTAAAGAGGGCTGAAGAGAGCAGGTTATTATTTCTATTTTTATTAATGCAGTCAGTAAAGGATAGGAGTGCTGTGGTAGTGCTGTGGAAAGGCCTAAAACCATGTTGGCAGTCCACTAGTAGGTTATTTTCAATGAGGTGATGTAGTAGTTGACGGTGAATACATCTCTCCATAACTTTTGCTAGGGGTGAGAGGAGGGCTATAGGGCAGAAGTTTGGAAGTTCATTTGAGTTTCCTCCCTTATGCAAGGGGACGATATGTGAGATCTTCCAGAGAGATGGGATGTAGGATTCAGTAATGGATCTATTTATTAGGATGGAGATTGGGTAGGCTAGTACACCTGCTGCAATTTGCAGGTATTCAGCTGGGGGGAGATCAGCTGCTGGTGTACATGGTTAATTGCTATGTTAATCAAATTGTTAATCGCTATGTAAATCCAATGTATCTACTGTTTGTTTATTTTAACTGTGGAGCTTTTCTGCTCGGGCCTCCGCTGAAAATGGACCTACGTCCAGTCGGACACTCCCGGTCAACAAATGTAAATAAATAAATAAATGGTTATGTTTTATTCATTTTTGGTGGGTTGGTGCTTCCCTATTAAGGATGTCTAGGAATGTTGTGTTAAAGAATTCAACAGCCTCAATAAGTGGTGGGGATTTGAGGGGTTCCCAATTTACTTTAGTTATGGTTTCATTAAATATGGATGGTTGGAACATAGTAAAATTTCTGGTTGATTTGTATTGGGGTTGGGGTAGTTTTGCGTAGGATATATAGTGGGTGGTGGTCACTAATGGTATTAGGTAGTATGCCTGCAGTGATGATATTGCTAGTGTGGAAACTAATATCCAATCTACTGTGGAGCCCCAGTTGTTATTTTGTGGGGTGTGGTAATATCTTCAATTAGCTGGGAGAAGTTGTAAAGGTTTATGTTTTTTGAAAGGTTGTTGTGGCCAATGTCTAGCCAATCGATGTTTACATCACTTAGAATGATGGTTTCATTATCTATGTTTGGGGAAGTCCAGGCAAGGATGTTTTCTAATATTGGCATGTAATTTCGTGGAGGAATATACAGAGCAATTAGGCAGATGTTTTTGTGGTTGTTAAGTTTTAATATCGAGATTAGTACTTCGGCTGGGGGAGAAGTTCGATGTTGGTTTTGAGTAAGGAATTAAAGTATATTTACTAGAGAAGAGTATTGCTACTCCTCCTCTTCTCTTGTGGGGCCAGTCTGCTGTCAGGCATGAGTAGCCTGGGGGGAGAAATTTGGTGTCTTTTACATATGATTTCAAGCAGGTTTCGGTAGCTGCTATAATATCAGGGTTGTTTTGTGAAATCCATGCCTGGAGTTCAGGTATCTTGTTTCTAAGGCTTTGGAGATTTACTGCTGATAGCATGAGAGATTTGCTAGGTTTGCTAAGGCTGGGGGGTTGGACCTGGGTTTGGTTGTTCATCACTGCACTGGGATATAATGCTTTGGCAAATTATGTGGATTATACTTATCATTTTTTTCTAAAAATGGTATAGTTGCTGCTGGTGGTGGGATAATGGGGGTGTCTTTGGAGAGGTAGAATTTTTACTTTGGATAGTACAGAAGTATTAGCTGTGAATAAGCTAGGATGAATGTTTGAGTGATTTGATAAATGTGGGTTATGTGTGGTGGTTGTACAGGTGGATGTAGGAGGTATGTTGGGTGTCTGGAATGTTGTGACTATTGTTAGGAAAGAGAGTGTAAGTGAGAGAAGTGAGATCATTGTAATAGTAGTGATGGACATGATGGTGGTTGAGTGCAGTGTGATAGAACGAATATGAGCAGGATAGTGACAGTTTAGGGGATGGAGCACTATATGGCCCTATTTAAAATGGGTGGGGAGTTGGAGTAGTTAGGAGGTATGGTATGAATGGGGAAATAATTAGGGGGATTATGGAATAGGTGGAAGAGAGGAGTGGGAGGGGTCAGGTTAGGTATAAGGTTGATGTTATGGGGGAGGGTGGGGTAGGGGGTGGAGATAGGGGCAGGGTGGGGAGCAGAGTGATCATAGTGAACAGAGCAGGCCCAGCCCCCACAGGGAGAAGAGCTGAAAAGCTAATAGTTTAAGGTGACTAATACGCTTAAAATATCAGTATCTAACAAAAGATTCATCTAAGTAGCTCTGGAATACTTTAAATAATTAACACTGCAAGCATCAAACAGGGTTGTTGGACAGTTAGAGGAAAGTTGTGAGACGATGCTGAAAATAAAATCAAAAATTTACTAATTTAAACAGTACATTTTTTATTTTATTTTATTTATTTTATTTTACATTTGTTGACCGGGCTAGTCCAGCTGGATACATGTCCATTTTCAGTGGAGGCCTGGGGAGAAAAGCACCAGTTAAAAACATATTAAAAACATGCAAAACATCTATAATGAAGGATTGAAAAATAGCCTAACATAGACTTAAGAACAATAAACATAAAAATTCAGATATTTGAGAATAGTGCTAAGATAGAATGTTACAGAATCAGAATAAGTAATTTTACTAAAAAATGACTTTAAAAACATGACTGGAACACAGATACATAAAAATGACTAAAAAAATGACTAGAACAAAGATACATGATGAGAGGTACTCTGGAATAACAGAGTTAGGAATTAAGAAAGGAAGAAAAGTTTAAAGAAAGTTACATGGAGAGTTATAGTGGAGAATATTGTGTTTTGAGGGTATCAGATAATTAGAAAAAAATGTTTAGTCAGGGTTGCTGGGATGGTGCTTGGGACTGGAAGACTGTGTGTGTGTGTGTGTGTGTGTGTGTGTGTGTGTGTGTGTGTGTGTGTGTGTGTGTGTGTGTGTGTGTGTGTGTGTGTGTGTGTGTAAGGTTGATTCAAGGTATTATGGCTCAATCTAGTGGCAATTGGCTGGAACCCTTCACTGATGCTGTGCATACACCTTTTAAGCCTTAAAACTGTACAAAAACTAAGTTATAATTTACCTATTACATCAGAAAAGCTGTAGGGTGCCAGGTCCTCAATTCCCGGACATTTTATTTAGTTAGGATAGCCAGCTTCAGTGGATAAAGTTGATTTTGTTTTATGCAGTTAATCCCAGGTGGTGGGAAGGGAGTCACGCAGGAAAGAAACCCATGCAAACTGAAAAATAAAGTTAAATAAGGTAGAATTAGTACAAAGGTTACACGAGTGTGACGTGGAGAGCATGCAAATGATAGAAATAGAGAATAAAATTGGTTATTTTGCATACATTGTTTATCTGCTCTTGAAAACCACAGACTAACAGCATTAACATGCAGCTAAAACCACAGACTAACAGCATTAACATGCAGTCTTTAAGTCAACTGATAACAGTTGTACGATTCAGCAGTGAAGACACACATGATATATTGTACAAAGCAAAGAAAGTATGGCTGTTCTAAGACAATAGTTATACTGCTATGGTATTCAGTATGAACTAACAGCAACATGAACTGCATTCACTTAGCCTTCTATAAAAGTAATTGTAAAGTCCAGCCTCAAAGTCTTCTAAGAGCAGTAGCTGCAACAGGAATGCTTACAGATGCAGTCAGAACGTGAATAAGCTTTGCAGACAGTTAACAGGATGCCTGGCAGACATACAACGATTAAGCTTACCTTCATAAAACAAGATAAAAATAACAATCAATTTGTCAGTTAATACATTAGCTAGCTCTCAAAGCATATAGGAGTTCTGAACAGTGGTTTCAGCTAAGCACCGTCAAATAACTCAGCAGTTAACAGTAATAACCAAACAAATCAGCAGTTAACAGCAATAATAAGAAGACAGTAATGCATATTAGCTCTAGTAAGCATGTGGCACTGCTCTACTTACTTGCTGTGTATGCACAATAACAGAGGGGTAGGGAAGCTAAAGCAGCTACAGGATGGAAAATGAATGTGAGTTAGGTAGTTTAGAGATGGTTTAAAGATGGCACCCTAGGAGGGGACTGTCTAATGAAGATAATCATGTGATGGGGGTGGGGGTGGGAATGGCAGACAAGGTGAATGGAGTAAATAGCAGCCAGAACAGGATTAACCAGGAACTTATGGGTCCCTCCCCCACAGGGGGAAGAGCTGAAAAGCTATCAGTTTAAGGTGAGTAATAAGCTTAAAATACCAGTATCTAAAAAAGATTAATCTAAGTAGTTGTGGAATACTTTAAATAATTATTACTGCAAGCACACAAACAGGGTTGTTGGACAGTTAGAGAGAGAGTTGTGAAACGATGCTGAAAGTCAAAGCAAAAATTTACTAATTTAAAACAATAAATGCTTAATACACTCCATGGCTTTACAGATCAGACTTGTCAAGCTAATGGGGCGATAGTTTCCTGGGTCAGTAGTGGCACCACCTTTGTGCAAGGGGATGACAATGGCAGTTCTCCACTCTGCTGGAATGAAGGCTGTACTAAAGTTGTGGTTGAATAGGGTGCTCAATGGCGAAACTAGTTCTTGCTGGAGATAATGCAGAATACAGCTTGGGATACTATCAGATCCCATGGAAGCTGTGTTCTTTGCCTTGGATAGAGCCTTTAACACTTGATCTACAGAGATGTGAGGTGCAGGACAAGTATTGCAGATGCTGAATGGGCCTTTGGGGGGATAGGGGAGTGAAGTTTGTGCTGAACCTATCTGCTAGCAGGTTGGATAAGTCAACAGAATCAGTGTAAGTGGTACCGTTAAGTACAAATTCTGAACAAACCTGGGCTTTGCCATGGAGGTTCCTGATGTAACTGAAGAAGGCTTTGTGGATTCCCTTTGTTTTGGAGGTTAGTTTCAATTCATAATTGGCTTTGGAGGTTTTAACTAGTGATCTAATTTGCTTGTTGATGCTGAGGAAGGAGTTTTTCCAATTTGGAATTTGCTCCTTTTTGCCTTTGGTCACCAGTTTCTTCCTTTTGTTGTAAACTCTGTTGATAGAAGATGTCCACCAGACAGTTTTGTGTTTCCTTGCAAAGCAGGTTATAGTTCTGTTAGGTATGGCTGAGTCCATGCAGTTGTACAGGTTATGCCCTGCATAAGGGAGGTGTTGCACTCCTGAGTGTTCTATCCTTCTGATGAGACATTAGGCAGCATCAGCCTGAGTTGATGGTAGCTCAGGTGGATGTAAAAGCCCCCTGAACTTATTACAAAAAAAAGAGCAGCAGAAGTTTCAGACTGCCTAGCCAGATTTCCCCTAGTCAGTTTGAATACCACTTTTGTCTCCTCTGAAAAGAGGCCACTGACCACATTGACATTAACCTGGTCAACAAATGAATAAATACACACACACACACACACACACACACACACACACACACACACACACACACACACACACACACAGATAGATCAATTGACAGATCATCAGTACCAGACCTCTCAACTTTTTAGTATAAAAAATTTGGACAAAGCCAAAGTTAATGGGGGATAAAGCTCCAAAAACAGTGACAAATGTTAAATATTGTGCATGCACTTAAGAAGTTGCCAGAATTAAAGGTCTTGTGTTACCATGCATTTTCTGAAGGATATTAAGTCTGAAACTCAAATGCCTGTCATTATTTAGTGAATCCAGTCCTCACTAATTTGCAACAAAAATCCAGAAAAACACAATTTTTTTGAGTAACAGGCCAAAAATATGAGGCAAAAATCGGGACATTCTGCACAAATCTGGACAGTTGAGAGGTATGAACAGTTCTGAAACAGATGTCCGAAATCTGCAATTATGTGTTGAAATGTAATACCATCCTGGCTTCTCTAGTAGACCGCACCCCCCCTCAGGAAGCACTGAGATGAATGCTCCCCCCAGGATAAGGACCCAGATCTATTACCTCCTCAGGCACCCAAGCCACTAACTGGTCCTGGGTCACCTGGGCAACAGTTAGGGTTTTATCATTTTACACCACAGAGATGACCTCACCCACTCATCCTATGCACTATTCCGGAAGTATCTGCAATCTTTTCTGTGATGTGTCTTGTCATCAGTGAAGAGGATACAGACACAGGGAGGCTAGGCAGCTGTAAAACATTTAGTTATTACTTGCTAGTCTGATACACGTGAGTTGCCCTGCATGAAGCCTGCTTGATTTGCATGCAGAGTAATATCTGTGATGTGTCTGATAGCACCTTTGCTATGACTTTATAGTCATTATTCAAGAAATAAATAGTTCTGTAAGACACTCACTATAAGTAAACATTCAAGGATTTGAAACGGTATCCTCATATCATACAAACTGAAGATCAACTTCCAAAGGACCTTCTTCAGCTACAACACTGGCTAAACTCCAATAAACTGCTGCTCAATACCAAAAAAAAGTCCATCTTATTTGTCACCCATAAAATATTATCCAAATCCCTCCAGTGTTTTATTGTCATTCACTGTGATAACAATCCTATTGAAAACAGCACCACCTTTAGATACTTGAAGATATGGCTAGACCAATCACTAAACTTCTATGAGCACATAGAAAAGCTGAGAGCCAAGGTAAACTGTCTACTATTTTGAGCCAACAAACTATTTCAGTTAATTTCACATCCAGCTAAGGCTGCTATAGGAAAAGGTATCCTCTTTGACTAACTTCATTATGATCTCCTCTTGCTTGCATCAGCCTCTGTTGAAAACACTTCCACCCTTCAGACCCTCTCCCATAAAATATATTGATTCATAGTTAACTCACCATGGAATGAACACCACTGCCATAGAGCCAAGTGGCTTCCAGTACAGGTCAGATTAAATCTTCTTGATTTTTTACTCTCCAGAATACTCAAAACGTGCCACCCCTTCCCCTCTCTCTTCCATCTTTTTACTGCCACTTAGACCTATAATTTAAGAAGCCAAGCCAGACCTGGTCAATCCCAACAAACTGCTTCTGTCAGATTGCACCCTACTAGCCATTGCTTTTCTGTACTGGCCCCAAAACTATGGCATCACTTCCTTCTGATTAACTGACCACACAAACTACTCCCTGTTCAGGCCACAGTTCAAACAATACTTAATAAAACAGTTTGAATGCAGTTGTCCATCCAAAGGACATGTCACATAAATCAATATCTCCCACTGCTAGTACTTTTACCTCCCATACATGTGATCCACGTGATGAAGTTACTCATCTTAAACTGTGATTCAGGTTACCACTCCATTACTGCTCTAAACCCATCACACGCCTAATCTAATCCCCTCTTTCATTTTACTAATCTCCACTAGCTTTCATAACCTAGCAATTACTACTCATATCTCCACCGTTTCGACCTCTCCTACTTAACTCTACTCTTCCTTTTCAATTCCAGTTATGTAACTAAATATATTTGGTTTGTTAGATCTTCTGTTTATATATTGTTTGACAGACTGTACATGTTTATTCATAAATGTTAACCATTGTTACTTGCATGCTGTGCATTGTTTTGTTGCATTATTTTCCCTGACCAAATTTCCCCTTGTAGTATAAAAATCACCTTGGCTCTCCACTGAAAAGAGGATACTAGCTTGGTGAGACTAAACCGGTCAGCTAAAGATAAATAATAAATACAAATACATACATTATGATGTAACATTAGCTCTGAGGCTGTAATTGGTTATTGCTTGATCAGTGTTCTACCCTGGTAAACAAATAAAAAAAAATAACTCTACATTTGGCCTTAGGTGTACACCTTCACCCACTGTCTATGCCTTCATTAAGTCTAGAAAGAGTTCTGTCAACTTCTGTGTCAGTTTCTTACAAATCTCAAGCTACTTAAACATTGGATTCTTTTTTGCTGCAAGTTTAGAAACTTCCACGTGTCTTAGTACCTTGTCTTTTTTAATTAACATAATGAAGATTTTCCTTAGTTCTTTCTTAAGGGTCTATATTACATGGTCGAATGCTTAGGTGAGCGAACACCTAAACATCGACCACATAACATTGAAGGCAAAAAACAGCTAACAGCCAAATTAATGCAGGGAAAGATTTCCCTTGGCCGTTCGCTGTGTTTTGCCATTTTCTCCACTGTAGAGCGATCTCGGAGTTGGTATATTTAGTTGGGGGTGTGGGGCACAGCCCCCCACGTCTAGGGGGTGTGGGGAGGGTGAATCCCCCCCACTTAGGTTGGCTGTAAACTTTTTTTTTTTTGGTGGCCAACAGTTCCGTTTCCCAGCATTCACTGTTGTGGGGTTTGATATTATGCGTTCGATGTTTAAGTGTTCGCTCACCTAAGCATTCGATCACGTAATACAGACCCCTTTCTTAAGGTATACCATTGTTCACCTCACTATGCAATACTCTGACTGGTTCCTTACACAGCCAAATCTTGCTACTTTGAATATTTCAGAGAACTCTAAAAATTCATTGTTTGAACCAGGACTCATTGTATTTGTTGTTGTTTTCCTGCTCCAAAGATAAGCAGCTATTTCACAGTATAATGCAATTTGTGAATCATGTGTCTTACTTCTGTCATTCAGATGTATGTCTTTCATAAACTGAAGCTGTAATTCAACCTTGCACATATTCAAGATTGCTAGAAAAAATGTTTCCTTGCTACAGGTTTGGCAGCTCTTCAGCTATCTCTTAGCTTTATCTGCCAATTTGTTATTGTTTTGCTGACCTGTGTCTTCTCAATAGCTCAGTTGGGTTCCAAGCACACTGTGCAGTTAACATAATGTGAGCTACAGTTATAAATAATACTCATTGCATAGATACATAAAATCTGAACCATAGAAGCTTTAAAGTACATAGTATTATATTTAATTTCCTCACCATAAACGTCCATCATAACAAAATCTATTTCTTATCTACTGCGTCCTGAGATAGTTTATTATTTGTGTGCTGTCACCATGTACTGAATATGCAGAGTCATAAGAAATGCCCAAGTTATGCCCTGTCCAGTCCATGTGCTCTTGAAGGGAATGATAATTTCATGGAGACCTACAACATGTACTAATTTATATTTTAAGGCTGTCAGCGCTTCGGCTCAATTTTTAGCGAAACTAATATTCTCCTCCCTTAACATGCAGCATGTTCTCATTCAACACACAAACAAACACACATACACATGCAAAACTTTCTGTCTCTCTCCCTTTTCTTATTTTCTTCAAATTGTTATGCTAGAATTATGGAATAAACCATGACTGGGTAGGGGTATTAAAGGATTAATCCAGGGCTGCTGTGGTTTAACCACCTCTTTCTCCAGTGGCCCTACTGTGAGCTGTACTACCTCCTTGTTCCCAGAATGGATGAGTTGGCATCGGTCGTTCATTCCCATTCTCTTTTGCCTAGTACCCCAGTTACTAATCAGTCTCAGATCCTCCGAGTCATAGTCACACCTTAAAGTGCCATTGTGAACCATAATAATACAGTAGCTATATTATCCTAGCCCAGCATTATGCAGATGAGGTGCCTGTTGATGCCTGTTGGTGAGTAGTAGATGGGACACACGGGACCTGATATGGGCACCAATTTTCTGCCATCTTTTTATTACGACTCTTCAATGTGAGACATCATGGCTTGAGAGGGAGAGGGTCGTGTTCTTTTTATAGTGCAGAGATAGTGTGAGAAGTAGTCCAAAATATTTTTCTACTTTCTACATAAGGATTCTAGGCAGAGACTCATACAAGAGGACTATAAATGGCCTCAGCAGCATGGAAGCCCAGGTTGTCACCCATGCTACTGGCATCCCACACATGGGGAAACAGTGCCGTCACCATTACAGTGACATGACATGCTGTCCAGTGGGAGGATAAAATTAAGCAGAGATATCCACCTGTAAACTGTAACTATAAGCTGAACTACACACATAACTTACTATATCATGCCATCCACAAATATTATACAGTGTTCTTTTTAGCTCTATAGTTTTTGAAGAAATTGAAATGAATATGCAGCTGCACAGGAGGAGAATGAAACACCTAAAAGACAATCCCAGGATGAGTATAGTTGCCTCATACTGTATGGCTTTTAATATTAACCCCTATCATACATCACTGTGGGTTCTGTGATAAAAGCCATAGGTCACAGGTAGCAGTGTGTCTGTTGAATGTCATTTGTTTGTGCATGCATCCTGTGGTATAATTGGACAAGTGGGACAGGATGTTAAGGCTGTCCACCCATATTGTGAGGATACAAGTGGGTTCAATCTTCCTCATGTCTGTTATTATGAAATATTTCAGTTGATGTTTCTGTTTCATTTTACTAACTACAGTAGTAAATTATTAGAAATGTGTATAAGCAACATTTTAGGTGGGTGGACATATGTGTCATGGACAATTTTGTCAATATAGTTGTTCCTTTGCTTATAACACATGAGATAAAGTCACAACTGGCAGAGACACCAGATCTTATCCACCATACTGGTGTTCCCCTTACTTTTGTGTCCATGCCCACACCTCTTGGTTGTTCAGTCCTCCCCACAACATTGACTTCCCTCAGTTTGTCTGTCTGCTTGATGATTGTGTTGCCCCTCCCTCATTGTGTTACCACACACCCTGTCAGTCATGCCTGCCTTACCCTGCCAGCTAACGTCGCCATCTTACCTTCCTCTCACATCCCTTCCTTCCTTCTCCAGCTTACTTTCTCTTTTTGCATAAAAAAGGAACCACACCCACAAAAAAAAGATCCCTCCTTCCCCACCGCCATCCTCCTCATTCCTTAGTTGCTCACCCGTTTTATACTCTGTTTGCTTCCCATTTTCATGTATTTCCTTTCATTTCCTCCCATTTCCAAGCTTTAAATAACTAGTATATATTTGTATAAATGTCAAAACATAGATCAGCATACATGGCTCATGACCAATACTCCTGACTTTGTTTCATATCTTTGCTCTGGCAAAGAAGTGAGGATTGCAGTTATCAAGTGGGGGAGGGGCTGACTGTGGCTGAATGCAACTTCCTCTTACTGTTTGCTTAATTTCATGTGTGGCTTTACAGGACTAGTATGCATTTGAATGAAATACATCAGAATATGTCTTTTTAAGACTGCTCTTTTGTTAAAACTGTCACTGATTTCACAGAATGTCCCTGACTACTTCCAATTATCAGATGCAAACAGTTGAGGAGTGCACTCATTAAAAGGGGCAGGGGTGGCAGGCTGCTATGGCTAACTAACTTACCTATTGGCATTTGATTACCTGGCTTTAGAAGGACCAGTGTGCATTTGTATTAAATATGTTGGAATATTTATTTTTCATCTTCTGTTTTATGTGTAGAAACTGTTCCTTCTTCCACAGAATAAGCCTGACTTAGCATCATAGCTTTGGTGGCCCTTATTACACATAATAAGCCTGACTTAGTATCACATCTTCTGTCCCCCTTATTACACAGAATATGCCTGACTGACTTAGAATCATATCTTTAGTCCCCCCAAAGAAGTGAGGATTGTAGTCGCCAAGTTGGGAGGGGGGTCACTGGCTGTGACTGAACACAACAATCTGTTGTTTGCTCAATTTAATGTCTGGATTTACAGGAATAGTGTGCTTTTGTATGAAATAAGTCAAAATATTTATTTTGTGGCTAATGTTTCATTGAAAATGTCCCTCACTTTGCCTCAGATATTTGGTCTGCAAATAATTGGGGATTGTTTTCACTAAATTGGGGCTGGTCTGGCTGTGGCTGAAGAAAAATTATTATGTCCACCAAAGTTGAACATGTCTTTAATAGAATCTCACGGACTTTGCTTCATATTTTTGGACTGGCAAGAAACTGAGGATTGCATCACTAAATACCTGTACCTGAAGCCAACTTGGCCTCTTGTTATTTGTTCAATTTAACATCTGGCTTTGCAGACCTAGTGAGTATTTGTATGGAATAAACCAGAATATTTATTTTGTGGTTAGTGTTTTGTTGAAACTGTCCTTGATTTCACAGAATTTCCCTTTAGTTTTGCTTCATATTTTTGCCTGTTCCTTCACATTTATGTTCTTCTGAGAAAAATAAACGAGGACTGCAGCTACCAACTGATACAAATTTGACTTTGCAGATTTTAGCCTTCAGAAATGCATGCCAGAGAAAGACTGATCTTACATCTTTAAATATATAACAAATCTGCCTCTGATTTTGGGCTTTTGCCAACCTTTTTTGTCTTTGTCCCAGATTCTTGCACTACAGGTTGAGAGGGGCCTGTTTCTTGTCACAGTCACTTGAGGTATATATGACAATGGCTATGACCAGTGATTGGGGGCAGGGACCTGTTTGCGGATGAAAGTAACTTATCCTGTGGTCATTTGTTCAGGTCAGGTTTATAAATTTGTAATGCTGTAGAACTGCTGCAGTGAGATTTTGAAGGCTGTAAGGATAAAGGGATCATTTAGCATCTATGCATGTCGTGGAAAAATTAAAGGGGCAATTCCATTCTCACTACAGTGCATGCGTACTTGTAAAGGTCTACAAAGGCTGCACTACTTTCATGTGCAGTGAGCAAATGATTTGCAGGCAACAAGCAAGGTGATAGTTTTACTTTTCCATTATTAGTTTAAGAGGGGTTGTGTTTGGAGAAGCATTGTTTTCATATAATGGAGGACCTTGGATGGAACTCTTTTACCAAAGCTTATACTACACTCAGGTCATATTTACGGGTAATGGAGTTATACTGAACTACTGGTGCTGTTGACCAGCAGTGGGATGGGAGCTGTACTGTGCTACTGGCGTCATATTAGCGGATGGAAATTGCACTTTGCTACTGCTGCTGCTGATGTCCTGTTAGAGAATGGGACCTACATCACTTCAGTTACCAGTACAGATGCCCGGGAAATATACTGATCTACAACTGCTGTGGAGTTGATGTCACACGATCCAGTGCCACAATGGCTTTTGTTTCTATTAACGTCTATGCACGTCTTAGAAAAATTAAAAGAGCAGTTCCTTTCTCACTATAATGCTTGCATATCTGCAAAGGTCTGCATCATAATAATGATGAAATATTTCTGTGCTACGACAATCTGTATACATAAGCCACTTTTAGTCAAACAATTGTACTGGAAGGTTCATCTTTTCTGTGAAAAAGATAGTGCCTTTACATTGCATACAAATTATGCACACATTGTGGATAGAATTTATCACCTTCATGAGATACAGGCGGAGACACAAACAGTCAGACTGTCTCATGATACTACAGTTGATAACATTTTGTTTTTCTGGTTTCAGTACTACCACATTTGGACAATGTTTTAATTAATAAAGCAATATATAATGTGTCCTACATTTAGCAAGAAAGCAAAGACCTGCCACAAAACTGTTGCAGATCATGTTCAATAATTAAGATCTGATGGCCTCTATCATGATAGAGGGAAACTGTTGCTTTCTCTTCTGTTCTGCTTGTAACTGCTGTCTAGATCATACCATGAAGGACACACTGGTGGACCATCTTGCATGCCAAAAATATTAGTGAAATAGGGAGAAGAGAAGTAAAACAGAATGCACGACAACAGACAACATTGCTAAAAGCTTCAAAATAGGAACAGAAGCTGCAGTAGTCATAAAACAGATTATCGTGGCTATTCTACAAGTGTATCCTGATCAAGAAACTGGACAATGCTTGGCTTTGGTAGTAAATGGAAAAGTATGCAAAGAAGGCTGGTGCACTGCCACAATCACAGGCTTTGTATCAACTGTACCTGCCAAAGTTGTAGCAACACATGGAAGTAGACTTTTGCAGTGCTGTTAAAGGAAGACCACTGGCTGTTGGGTGTGATGAAAGAACAGATAACAATGCACATTGCATTCTAAATGTTATATTTGTACTCCAGGTAGGGAAGCTGTACATGGCCAAATGCATAGAGCTTTCAATTGTGAATCTCACAACAGTGGCTCAAGCTCTGCTGCAATCAGTGCAAAACTAGTGTTGGTCCACAAAATGTACCTCCCTTTGTGAGCAATAGTGCATGCTATACAATTAAAAGCTTTAAGGAAAAGCTTCATTGTATCTAGAGGACCAAGTTATACATGTTCCTTGCCCTCGCTAGGCTTGTGTGTTGTCCCTTGTGGGTGACACATGGATGTACCATTTCAAGACTGTCAATAAATTTGTGGCTCTTTTGAAATGTGTCTTCCAGCAGTCTCCAGAATGAAGATGGGAATATGTAGTTTTCTCAGACCTTTCACTTGACTGACACCTCATTACCTTGCCACCAATACCAGTGCTGACAAGACGGAATACATGGTTTATAGCTGTGCAGTACCATGCACAACATCTATGATACCCGTGGGACTCCTTCACTGAAGATGTCAGTGATGCAACTTCCTTGAGCCTCCTATGGATGATGCTGGCTGACTGACGTTCAAAGCTTGAAATTCAGCTGCTTTTAATCTCATCTCAGACAGCTCATTAGATTTGATCACAGTCATCAAAAGCAAGCAGTTTAAGGACAGACCTCTTACAATCACAGCAGATGAAATGTTAATTTCACTTCAGAGTCACTGTCAGGCTGGGGCAACAACAAATACAGGCTTTGGGTAGAAAACTGATGGATCTCTTTGTCTGCTTAAGCTGAAGGTCATGGAAGACAACATCCAACTGTTCAGGTATGCCTTTCAGGACAGCCTAGAGAAACTGGACAACTACCTGAATAGCAAATTTTTGTTCTTTTTTAAAGGCCTTGAACCTATATTTTACCCAATTTAACAATGACTTTTAGTTATACACAACCAGCATTAACACTGTTAAAATTGGTAATCAAGGTCAACTTTTGAAGGACTGGTAAGTGTACGCTCATCAAGATGTCCAGGAACTACCATCACTGTCCTCATCTGATCTGTACAAGTACTGGCTTTTAGATGCTGTACAGATCCCAACACTGTCTGAAATTGCACTGAGAGCTATATTTATTTATTTTATTTTACAGTTTGTTTACTGGGATAGTCCACTGGGCCAAGAAGAGCCCATTTTCAATGGAGTCCAGGGGAGAAAAGCTCCATGAACAACTATATAATATGAAGACAATGCATTTACATTTATGTAATACTACTGAAGAATGATGGTATTATACAACATGACAAAAAGTCCACGATTGCAGTGAAAATACAGTCAGAAAAGCAAAAGGTAAAATTATATGCGCACACACATAAATAAGTCAATTATGGACTCCAATTAAACAGAAAACTCATTATCTGCATATGGACAGGTCTTAAGTGATCACCCCAAAATCTTACTAACAACATGAAGCTGTGAAGCATCGAAACATCCTGCTGTTCAACAGCAGATGTACCAAACAGTAGGATGGCATGGCCATCGAGTTCCTCAGAAAGCTGGATATAATGTACTAAGGTGATTGTGTTTGACTGAACTGTGAAAGCATGTTTTAAATTTGTATTTATATTGTGTGCATGCACCTTAGCGAATATTCATGTCTCTGTTTTGTATGTGTATAGTTTCTTAAATTGTTTATTGGTGTTAAACATCCCTCCTTGCCCAGCCAATTTGTTATTGTAATGTGCCTTGCTGTGCTAACAAGTTTCCTGTTTTATGTTAGGATTCTATTTAAGACAATCTCCTTATATATGTCAATGGTTACCTGGCATGACAACATGTCTAGGAATGCTTTATGTGTAGTGGTTGTAGAGGATCTTTCAGGTAGATCATATTCATAGAACCATAGTCTGAGGTTACTGTACAAGTTGGGAGGGTCTTACAGGTAGATGAGCCATCTAATCCTACATATGGTCCAGCATGTATTACTTCAGGAGTGAAGAAAAGACAAGTCCTTCTTCATACAGGTCCTTAATCGTTTTACTTTCCTTACCTAGCCCAACTGTAACATACCTGGTGACAGGTGCAGGGCTGAAGTAATCATACTATAGCAACTCAACTTCTCTTAAAGAGCACAAGAGAGAAAAAATGTCAAAACCCAAAGGATGTTTGGCTGCTGTTATTGACAGAGGACTCATCAGTGACTGGGACACTGGTGATGCGTAGTCCATGAGAAAAGGTACATTTGGGCTGCTGGTAAACAACAAAAAACATATCTGAAAAAATATTCCAGGATCTGAGGTACAATGAATGGAATTTACTTTTCTGTCACCAAAATCATTGCCCCTGAATTTTATTAGATGTATTTCAGGTTGGTTGCTGAAACATGCAGAAATTCACTTTACAGTATATCCCAGTTTGTGGTGGTATGCCACT
The DNA here is from genome assembly GCF_019279795.1 of Protopterus annectens. NCBI lineage: Eukaryota > Metazoa > Chordata > Ceratodontiformes > Protopteridae > Protopterus > Protopterus annectens. The sequence goes on along the minus strand of NC_056733.1, from coordinate 1,148,841,188 downwards.
GCTGTCCACATTCTGAAGTCCCAGTCTGTGGTGGTATGCCACTGCTGTCCACATTCTGAAGTCCCAGTTTGTGGTGGTATGCCACTGCTGTCCACATTCTGAAATCCCAGTTTGTGGTAGTATGCCACTGCTGTCCACATTCTGAAGTCCCAGTTTGTGGTGGTATGCCACTGCTGTCCACATTCTGAAGTCCCAGTTTGTGGTGGTATGCCACTGCTGTCCACATTCTGAAGTCCCAGTCTGTGGTGGTATGCCACTGCTGTCCACATTCTGACATTCATGCCAATTTTAGCAGAACAATCAGTGAACCATTCTTTCTTTTTGTCAGCTGTGGTCTGTTGATCAAAGTGAGGTGCTTTGGATATAAGAAACTCCAGTGCTGTCTGATACTCTTGCTTATTGGCATCTGTGTTATCCAGAATAACAAGTCAAGCTAATTTATGTTGTATTTGGGACACCCGGCCCAAGCACAATATTAGGTTCTTCTTGTACATACCACCACTACTTGTGTTTAGTCAAAGCTTGTGTGTCAAGTTTCTTCATTAAAGTGTCATCATGTAACTATCCTTGGATGAGGTACTCCACCTCATGTAACCACCCCCTGGATAAGGTAGTTTACCTAATGTAACCACCCCTGGATAAGGTAGTCTACCTAATGTAACCATGCCTGGATAAGGTAATCCACCTAATGTAATCACACTTTATAAGGTAGTGCACCTCATGTAATGATCCCTAGATAAGGTAGTCTACCTCATGGAACCACTCCTGGATAAGGCAGTTACTGAATCTAACCACCCCTGGATAAGGTAGTCTACCTCATATAACCATCCCTGGATAAGACAGTGTACCTCATGTAACCATCCCTGGATAAGGTAGTCTGCCTCATATAATCTCCCCTGATAATGTAGTCTACCTAATGTAACCATCCCTGGATAAGGTAGTCTGCCTTATATAACCCCCCCCCCCCAGATAAGGTAGTCTACCTCATATAACCATCCCTGGATAAGGTAGTCTGCCTCATATAGTTTCCCCTGATAATGTAGTCTACCTAATGTAACCATCCCTGGATAAGGTAGTCTGCCTTATATAACCCCCCCCCCCCCGGATAAGGTAGTCTACCTCATATAACCATCCCTGGATAAGGCAGTGTACCTCATGTAACCATCCCTGGATAAGGTAGTCTGCCTCATATAATCTCCCCTGATAATGTAGTCTACCTAATGTAACCATCTCTGGATAAGGTAGTCTGCCTTATATAACCCCCCGGATAAGGTAGTCTACCTCATGTAACCATCCCTGGATAAGGTAATCCACCTAATGTAATCACACTTTATAAGGTAGTGTATCTCATGTTACAATCCCTAGATAAGGTAGTCTACCTCATGGAACCACCCCTGGATAAGGCAGTTACCGAATGTAACCACCCCTGAATAAGGTAGTCGATGTTATGTAACCAGCCCTGGTTAAGGTAGTCGATGTTATGCAACCATCCCTAGTTAAGGTAGTCTACCTAATGTAACTACCCACTGAATAAGGTAGTCTAACTCATGTAACCATCCCTGGTTAAGGTAGACTACCTCATGCAACCACCTTTTTAAGGTATTCTACCCAATGTAACCATCCCTGTATGAGGTTGTCTACCTCATGTAACCATTACTGGTTAAGGTTGAATACCTAATGTAACCAAACATAGATAAGGTAGTCTACCTAATGTTGCCATCCCTGGATTAGTTAGTGTACCTCATCTAACCACTCCTGGATAAGATAGTGTACCTCATGTTAACACCCCTGGATAAGGTAGTCTACCTAATGTAATCACCACTGGATAAAGTAGTCTACCTTATGTAACCATCCATGGTTAAGGTAGTCTACCTCATGTAACCTTCCCTGGTTAAGGTATTCTGTGTCATGTAACCATCCCTGGATAAGGTAGTCTACCTGATGTAACCATCCCTGGTTAAGGTAGTCCACCTCATGTAACCTCCCCTGGATAAGATAGTTTATCTCATGTAAACACCCCTGGGTAAGGTAGTCTACCTAATATAATCATCCCTGGATAAGGTAATCTGCCTCATATAATCTCCCTGGATAATGTAGTCTACCTAATGTAACCTTCCCTGCATAAGGTATTCTGCCTTATATAACCCCCCCCCCGGATAAGGTAGTCTACCTCATATAACCATCCCTGGATAAGGCAGTGTACCTTATGGAACCATCCCTGGATAAGATATAGTCTACCTGATGTAACCATCCCTGGATAAGGTAGTCTAACCTGATGTAACCATCCCTGGATAAGGTAGTCTACCTAATGTAACCACCCCTGGATAAGGTAGTCTGCCTCATATAATCTCCCTGGATAATGTAGTCTACTTAATGTAACCATCCCTGGATAAGGTAGCCTGCCTTATATAACCTCCTGGATATGGTAGTCTACCTCATATAGCCATCCCTGGATAAGGCAGTGTACCTTATGGAACCATCCCTGGATAAGATAGTCTACCTCATGTAACCATCCCTGGGTAAAGTAGTGTGCCTCGTGGAACCACCCCTGGATAAGGTGGTCCACCTGAAGTAACCACCCCCTGGATAAGGTAGTATACCTCACGGTACCGTCCCTGGATAAGGTAGTGAACCTAATGTAACCACTCCCAGATAAGGTAGTCTACCTTTACAGTCACAGTTTGCTGTTTTTTCTATTCCTTCTTTATGAGGTAGACAACTATACACAGCTAGCACATGCTGGTCTAGAGGGCTGTATCCTGTTCTAGTAAAATATTTGTCCAAAATCCCAATAGTTCCATTTGGCCAGTGCAGCCATTCTGCTAAAGCCCCTAAGACATTATATTGTTATGAACAGTCACTTCAAGTATAAATTGTTAAGTCTACTGCATCAAGTTTGTTGTAATGCTTTCTTCACTTCATCAAATGTTGTTTGCTGCTTTGGACCCCATATAAAACTTAGCCTCCTTCCAGGTTATGTGGTAGATGAGGCAGAAAATTAGCCCAAGACAATGCCCAAATGTTCTCCAGATCCCCATCCTTCTTAGAAAGACGTGTTCCTGTTCTGTTTTGCTGCAGTGCTTTTCTGTATGCACTCTATTGCTTAAGCTGGTGCTTCTCTTTTTGGTTCATTTTATATAATTCTGTGAAATGCCACCGAAGTTCCTTATTGCATTTTATTTTCATTAATAGGTCATATCCAGGATTCAGAAGATACTAATACAGTTTATAATGCAACTATCACATCATATTGGTATTGTGAAACCATAATTTCTTCACCATAATGGAACACAGTCACCCTTTTCAAGGTGCAGTTTAGCTTAGTCTTTTGCTCTGAGTCCATGACAAAGGATACAGCTGCATACATATCCTTGTGTTAGCACTTGAGAAGTGTACTATATATCATCAGATCCCATTAATTTGATTGAATGTTTATAATGTCGAACTCACTTACTACCAACATTTTACACTGAAATCTCAGAATTTTGAAAAATGCTGCTTGTGGACGTTCATGGCATAGTTTTCTTCCTCTTATCAAAGGAATTCTAGACAAAGTAAAAAAAAATATGAAAAGTGTGCTAAATCAGGATCATATTTAAAATGTTTTTCTTTTAAACTTAGAAAGTCCACAGTATAACAGATTTTGCACTTGCTTGCATTTGTTTTGAGGGATATGACGTCTCAAACTCATATGTCAGTCATTATTTCAGGAGTTCAATCCTCAGTGATTTGGCAGAAAAAAACAAAGTTTTATAAGGAACAGACCAGAAATATAAGGTAAAATGTGGACATTCTACAAACTTCTAGACAGTTGATAGGTATAGAAGGTGGGGAGTGGGATTTTGCCCTTTCCCAGCTGTAGGTGGATCTCAGAGTTGGTGTACATAATTAGCATGGGGCATGGGGGTATAGGGCTGATTGCCACCATGCATAAAAGATGTTTATCTTTTTTTTTATTTTTGATCTTTTGAGTTTTGATTTTGTGGGATTAATATTTTCACATTCAAACATTTATGCGTCATAGATCCTTAACATCAAGAAGCAAGAATACCCAAAGCCACAGGACCCGGATTTCTTCAATGATAAAATTCCACTCGAATGAGTAAAAGCAGCACCTTTATTCCACAAAACCAAGCCAACACAAACAAATAAATCCAAGCACTTTCACTCGGTTAATACCGAGCTTCTTCAGAGTAGCAAATGTTTTGTGATACCATTGAAACACATTAAATACTTAGCACCAAGTCACATGACATTCACACCCCCCTCCATTGTACAACCCTTAATCATCATGAAATGCATAACATAATCAACATCTGGACATTAAAAATCATTGTACAAAACCATCCAACCTGAGTTACCATTACACAAGTGTTTAGCAAGTGAATACGACTCCCAACTTTAATATAAAATCATCATATAAAATGTGAAGTGAACCTCTACTGCTTATAAAATAAAAGACCTAAATCTAACAAACGTCTCCACTGATGTAATAACAGAACAATATCTAATTTTTAGTAGTATTATAGCCGAGTCTTCCTCAGTTTGAGTACACTACTAATATCCAAAGCATCATTTAATCCAGGCGGTCTCACTGCATCTAGCCTTAGCTGCCAAAATAATTCTCGGTACTCTAGTCTAGTTTCCCAATCCCCCCCCCCCCCCATGGGTCTGGTGTCACTAGCTCTAAAATAGTGAATTTGAGCTCCATTTTGTCACATACTTGGGAATGCTTAAAAAGGCATTATTTTCTTTACCCTTACTAATGTCATATTGATGTTCCTATACTCTTCTTCTAAAATGCCTTTCCGTCTTACCCACATAAAAACTGTGACAATGTAAGCAAATCCCTAAGTATACCACTCCTTTGGTCCCACAATTATAGTATTTAGTAAACCTATACCTAAATTTTCTAGAGGGAATGAAAACCACCTCTTGATTCAACATAAAGGTACATTGTTTACAGGCACCACACTTGTGTGTACCCGTCTTAACTCTATTATAACTATTGCTAAGCACCTTATTTTTCTCAAAGAGTTCCTTTAAGTTCGGTTAGAGTGGCGCACAGCAACGGTTATTCCACTCCACAAAGGTGGAGCCACAACAGACCCCGGGAACTATCGCCCTATAAGCCTGACTAGCTTGGTCTGCAAGGCTATAGAGCGCATCATCATGGAACTCATTAACAGAGACATTGGGAACCTCCAAATACTGGACCCTACCCAGTTTGGCTTTGTTAAGGGCAGATCATGCCTCCTAAACCTGGTGGACTTCTTTGAGACAGTTATCAAGGCTATAGACGAGGAAAAGGTGGTACATGCAGCCTACCTAGACCTCACTAAGGCCTTCGACACCATTCCCCATTCTGGTATTATAGACAAGCTCACCAGCCTGAACATAAACCCCTACATCACAAGATGGGTTGCCAACTGGCTCATGGACAGAACCCACATGGTGAGAGTTCCGGGAGCTAGGCCTGTCTCTAAACCGGTTACAAGTGGTGTTCCCCAGGGCTCAGTCCTAGGACCTCTCCTGTTCAGCATATACTTCTCAGAGGTACAGGCAAGCACAGGAGGACTATGGCTGACCAAGTTCATGAGCGACTGCAAACTAGGGGCTATAATTGACTCTCCGGCTGACACAGACATCCTCCATAAGGGTCTCACTGAGATGGATACCTGGTGTCAAAATCATGGCCTCAAGCTAAATGCCAAAAAGTGCAAAGTCATCCCCTTTGGAAAAAACAAAGTACCCACAAACTACCACATAGGTGGTAGTCCCCTAAATACGGAAGACGTAATAAGGGATCTGGGGACCCAAGTAGATAGTAATCTCACCTTTGATAATCACATTGCCAAAGTGGTTAGAAAATCCTTCTACGTGGCCCACCTAATCACAAAAGGGTTTGCATCCAGATCAAAAAAGGTCATTGTGCCCCTCTACTCATCACTCATCAGACCCATCTTAGAGTACAATGCCCCATTTGGGATGTACCTTACAAGACAACTGCAGCAGCTGGAAAGACCATGGAAGTACCTCACCAAGAGGATCAATGGCCTCAAACAGATGCCCTATGCAGCTCGACTGAAGAAACTCCAGTTGTATTCGGTTGCATACCGCCTACTCAGAGGTGATCTCTGCCTGACATACAAGGCCATGTCCAGCCCAGAATTGATGGACTTGTTCCACTTAAAGAAAACCTTAGCCACACGCTCTAGGGATCTAAACCTCACCACAACAATAAATAGGATGTGCTGGAGGGTTAGATTCCTGTCCCAGAGACTTCCCATGCTTTGGAACAAGATCGCAATCTACATTAGGCAGAGCTCCTCACGAACACTCTTCAAAAGAAACCTTGACAAGTGGATGGGAAACAGAAAGTTTACCTCGGGGATCACTTCAGTGGCTCTGCTGGACAGAGGCACAGGGAACTAATCTAAGGGGGACAGCGAAAGCCAACACATTCTGGCTAGGTTTATAAATGCCTTCAGGCAGATAGCCTAGTACCCACCTATGAACCTATATATACATGCATATGTGTGTGTGTATATACATACATATATGAGTGTATCAGCAAACTGTAAATGCTCGTAAGAGTGAACATAGACAAAGCGATCATTTTATATTGAAGTATAAAATGATCGAACATCAAAAAAATGAAAGCTATTTTGGGCTATGTCCCCACACTCCTTGCTAATTATATATACTAACTCCAAGATCACACAAATGTGGGGTAAGGGCAAATTTTCTTACCCCGCTGCACTGCAATCCAATGCAAAAGGCTGCCAGCATAAACTCTATGTAACAGGAAGTTCACTCAAATGAGCATTCACTTTTTTTACAGTAGTAAAAAGCATTTACTTATGTGAACATTCACTCTTGTCAACTGTAAACAAATATAGAAAACATATATGCGTGCAAAGATCAAACACAATAAATCAACCACACAAAACAGTGAATGCACAAGTAAGCAAACCACATATCATCAACCCATTAAAAATACTACTAACCTATCTTTACAGAAACAATGCACTAAAAAATATATTTTTTTGTGGAGCCAAGCCCCCCACCTCCCACATCCCCACTACTTTAAATGTCCCAACTTGGAGAGCACGTGACAGTGGGAAAAGAGCATATTCCCAATCCCTGCTGCAGTTTGATCTCACACAAGAGCATTTAACTACGTCTGATAATTCCCATATATACCTACCATACAGACAAACCTCTCCAGCAGCCGCTACATTCAATCAGACAATACCACAAGCTAAATACAAGCACAGACATTAGTAGTATTCACTCACTGCTGCCTTTACTGGCATTTAGTAACACAAAATAAATGCAACTCTATACTGAATCAATACCAGTAATACTGGAACAACTCACCTGATGCACAACCCCTTCACCAAACCTACCTACAGCACTTTTCTCCACAACAGACTATACAAAACGTAGGGCTAACTTTTCTCATTTTGCACAAATGAGCAGTCAACCAACTGTAGTGAAATTGTTCTATTTTTCACACCTATAAACAGGTTGACGTTCACGAAATGTAATACACCCAACACATGCACACACATATATATATATATATATATATATATATATATAGCTGTCTATATATATATATAGCTGTCTATATATATATATATATATATATATATATATATATATATATATATATAGCTGTCTATATATATATATATATATATATATATATATATATATATATATAGCTGTCTATATATATATATATATATAGCTGTCTATATATATATATATATATATATATATATATATATAGCTGTCTATATATATATATATATATATATATATATATATATATCTAAACAGATAGATATAGATATAGATATAGATATAGATATAGATGTAGATCTCCGACAACTTGTCACAAATGCCCTCTAGCAAACAGCAATTGATGGAGAAAAACTTGTTGATCAGCAGCTGATTAAAAAAAAAAACAAAAGATCACACCTTTTTTGAGAAACCCCCTTGCACCTGAACACCACCTAGTAATTATATATACCACCTCCAAGAGTGCAATATAGTGGGGAAAGGGTAAATTCTCCAGTCCCCGCTGTACTGCAATCACACACAGCAGAAAAGCCAATATTTTCAATCAGCTGTAAAAGCTTTTTTGCAGTTCAACAAGTCAACTTGTCAATGGTTTGCATGGAACCTAGCTTTATATATATATATATATATATATATATATATATATATATATATATATATATATATATATATGTGTGTGTGTGTGTGTGTGTGTGTGTGTGTGTGTGTATCCAGTGGATATAAAGAGGGTACATACCCCTGTTAAAATGCCAGGTTTTTGTGATACAAAAAAATTAGACCACAATAAACTATTTCAAAACTTTTCCCACCTTTAATGTGACCCATAACCAGTACAATTAAATAAAAAAAAAACAAATCTGTTAGGAGAAAAATATAAAAAATAAAAACGTACAATAAGCTGGTTGCATAAGTGTGCACACGCTTAAACTAATACTTTGTTGAGGCAACTTCTGATTTAATTACAGCATTCAGTCTTCTTGGATAGGAGTCTTATCAGCATGGCACATCTTGACTTGGCAATATTTGCCCACTCTTCCTTGCAAAAGTGCTCCAAATCTGTCATATTCTGAGGGCATCTCTTGTGCACAGCCCACTTCAGGTCACCCCACAGATTTTCTATTGGATTTACGTCTGGGCTCTGGGTGGGCCATTCCAAAACTTTAATTTTCTTCTAGTGAAGCCATTCTTTTGTTGATTTGGATGTACGCTCTGGGTCATTGTCATGTTGAAAGGTGAAATTTCTCTTCATCTTCAGCTTTCTACTAGATGCCTGAAGGTTTTGGGCTAAAAGTGACTGGTATTTGGAGCTGTTTATAATTCCCTCCACCTTGACTAAAGCCCCAGTTCCAGCTGAATAAAAGCAACTCCAAAGCATGATACTGCCACCACCATGCTTCAACATGGGGATGGTGTTCTTGTGGTGATGCAAAGTGTTGTTTTTGAGCCAAACTTACCTTTTGGAATTGTGGCCAAAACGTTCAACCTTGGTCTCATCAGACCATAACACATTTTCCCACATGTTTTTGGGAGACTTGATGAATTGTTTTGTAAATTTTAGCTGGGCCTGGATGTCTTTCTGTGTAAGAAAAGGCTTCCGTCTTGCAACCCTACCCCATAGCCCAGACATATGGAGAATACGGGAGATTGTTGTCACATGTACCACACAACCAGTACTTGCCAGAAATTCCTGCAGTTCCTTCAGTGTTGCTGTACGTCTCTTGGCAGCCTCCCTGACAGTTTTCATCTTGTCTTTTCATCAATTTTGGAGGGACGTCCAGTTTTTTGCAACGTCACTGTTGCCCCATATTTTCTCCACTTTTTGATGACTTTCACTGTGCTCCATGGTATAGCTAATGCTGTGGAAATTTTTTGTACCCTTCTCCTGACTGATACCTTTCAACAATGAGATCCCTTTGATGCTTTGTAAGCTTTCTGCGAATCATGGCTTTTGCTGTAGCAGGCAACTGAGTAAATGTCAGGAAAATCCTACTAGGACAGCTGAACTTTATTTGGGATTAATCAGAGTATCTTTAATTGATAGCAGGTGTGTACCCAAGAAGACTGAATGTTGTAATTAAATCAAAAGGTGATTCATCAAAGTATTAGTTTAAGGGTGTGCACACTTATGCAAGTAGCTTATTGTATGTTTTTTATTTTTTATATTTTTCCCCTAACAGTTTGTTTTTTCAGTTGAATTGCATAGGTTATAGATCACATTAAAGGTGGGAAAAGTTTTGAAATTATTTATTGTGGTCTCATTTTTTATATCACAAAAACCTGGCATTTTAACAGGGGTATGTACACTTTTTATATCCAGTGTGTGTGTGTGTGTGTGTGTGTGTGTGTGTGTGTATATATATATATATATATATATATATATATATATATATATATATATATATATATATATATATATATATATATATATATGTGTGTGTGTGTGTGTGTATGAATATGTAAGTTTACATTCACAATCTAGAAGTTTTGAAGCTCACAGTCTTGAAAATCACAATCCTAAGACCACAATATCGAACTCCTGGTCTTGCGTCCTTGCAGGATTAATATTAGCATTCGTTCCAAGTTTCACACTGGTAGGGGGATTCGGTATTTGAGATTTTTGCCACATTGCTTACAGGACTAATTTTATTTTATTCTATTTTATTCTACCAGTTGGTTTTAAATACCATTTTAAATCAGTAGTAATTTAAGTGTATATTTTGTTTCCATCATCATACATTTTTTTCTTTTTCTGGTTCTCTTTTTTCCACTTTATTCAAAATGATGTGTAATAACAATACTAACTAATTATACAATTATATATATTTTATATATAGTGTTTAGGGTTGTTGTACACAGACCTGAAGAAGTCTAGAAGGACAAAAGCGATCTTTGTTAACAATAGGTTATGAAAATCGAATATGATTTTTATAATTGATTTTTTACATGCAAAGTGTATATGTATATATTTATATATATTTTTTGATTGCCAAATGGACTAAGGTTGATATATTTCCAGCCATGTAGTATATTGTCTTGGATAAAATCACAGACTTAATAATCTACTTAATAATCTGGTTAAATAAGAGGCACCACATCATTATAAATTTTATGTAAAGTACATAAGGGTTATATTATTATGACAGCTACTAAATAGGGCAGGAGCAGCTCGAATGTCACACTGATGGGGGAAGGGATGGGAATTTAACATGTGTACCAATAACACTTTGTTTTACAGCACAATAAACCACTCCCTTACCTGATAAAAAGTATATATATATATTTAGAAAGCTTGTGAGGAAACTATTACTCTGTTTTTGTTTTACTTGGATCGCTTATCTGTGTACTTAATAAAGGATTTTCGACTGGAAACAGACTGCCTGCCTTGCTTGGATTACTTTCGAATACTTAGTAATTCTGTACAATTATATATTTTTTATTATTTTTTTTACTTAAGACGAGTTTAAATTTGCTACTTCTACTACTTATTTATTTATTATTTATTTATTTCCATTTTGATTACCGGGGAAGTCCACTGGGTCAGAGTGACCCGTTTTCAGTGGAGGCCTGATCTGATTACTATACAGTGATTAACTAGAGATATATGGACTGAAAATCTTCCACACAGAGAAGTTTCTTACACTGTTTTAGATATTATGATGTATAGCACTTTGGTCTTTCAGTATTACAGTTTCAGGATTTTGATTTTCATTTGTGGGATTCAAGACTGTGATAGTAAACTACAAGGGTGTAGCCAGGCATACTCTTTGTACTCCACTGAGTAAATTTTTTTCTGACCATCAGATCAACATGGCTTGTTTCAGGTGATATTATGTCTACAACTGTCTAAATGAATGCCTTTAACAACAGATGCAATATTGCTAATCTAAAAACAATATTTTTAATAGTTTTAGGGGGAACAGTTGATAATGTTGCTTACATTTATTAAGTGCTTTGGGGGGGGAGCATTTTTGAGAGATGTGTCCATTTTTAAGTGCCAGGTGTCCCAAGTGGCAGCACTAAGAGCTTATGAATACAAAATGGAATTGACTTGCTACACCCCTGGTTAACTACATATGTGTTTGTGTATCTGTCTCCCTATCTATCTATCTAGATACACATACTCACAACATAATGGTTAAGGTGCTTACCTTAAAGACACAAGGTGCAAGGTTTGATTCTCACATGGGGTAACTGGCTAGGTTTCAAATGGCCCAAAAGGGCAGTTAGCCTAGTACTAATCTATGAACCTATGACGCCCATGGGGAAAATGTAAAATGCCTAGAAACAGCTAATCAATGCACGTGAGTATGTTGGACTGAAATACTGAATGAAAGGTTTTAACTAACAGTAAGTTGCTTTTCAACAGAATTTCATCCAAGGCTGTTTGTTAAGCAGAATAAAATACATTGGACCAAAATCAAAGTTTTGTTCAATGTTTATCACAGTCAGATCTTACAATCGCAGGAGTAAAGTACTTCTAATGTCTGCGCTAATGCATTTCTCACTTGTGACAGATACACGAAAATCCTTTCGCTGCAGCTTTGCTGCTCTCATTATATAGCCCTGTACTCAGCATTTCTCTGACTGCACTATTCAATAGCTGTTTCACTGCTGCATGCATTATAGATGAAGTGATGCCAACAGCCTGAGAAGGATGTTTGATCTTACTATCAAAAGTGTGACTTTATACTAAAACCAATATTATAGTGTCATTTGCTAGCAGTAATGTTTCAAGGGTATGAGGCATTCTAAATGTACTTTCTTGGACAAAATTGATGTCAAAGCCTTAGTAGTATTGTTAGGAAATCTCATAAAAATGTTTTGGTATAGATTTAATGTACTTTGTATCTGAAACTGGAAATGATAACTTCGCTGTAGTGACACCCCTTTTCCTTCCCAGTTTATTTGATAATGTTAAGTCCCACTTTACTAATCTGATCCAAACAAGGATAAAGCCAGCATATTTTCCATTATTTTACTGGTTACCGAACTGGAACATTTAAAAACACATGACTTTTTGTTTAATAAATGATGACATTCCCATAAGATCTGCAGTGCTTTCTGATTATAAATATTCTGTTTGGACTTCTTAAGGCATCCATGCTGCCCTTTATTGAAAGAATGTTTTCATCTCAAAATGACACCCAAGTAAAAAACATTTCCTTTTATAGAGTTTCACTTTAACAGCAGACTGATGACATAGGGATGAGTCCTAAATAAATGATATTCTTTTTTTTCCCTGTGTGCCATTGCGATTTATATCTTACAAAACTTTTCAATATCATATTTAAAAGTTTGATTCCACCCCATTTTGCTGCTGTGTTACCAACCATCTCATCAGGGTTGTGATAGCAAATGTAAGTGCTTGTAAGTGTTGGGATGCAATACAAGCATATGCTTGTACAGTACAACCCTGCTGGTATGAGCAGGCAGAGTGTTATGTTGTAATGCACACTACTAAAGATGATGTGGTGTGACTGCAGGCTGTTTAGACAGTGTGCTATACAAGATTATTTGCTTCAAAGGGGCAAGTTTCACTGAAAGTTTTTTGAATTAGGCTTTCCTATTTAAATATTTTTTTATGTCAAAGGGTGCAGCAAACTATATGTTTTTGTGGAGTTGTGTCTAGGTGTGAATGAATTCATCTATGTCTGTTCGTATAGGTGACTGCTAAGCACATGGCATGGAGATCACCAAGGTATCAGGACATAATCTGATTAACGGAATGTCCACAGACACTCAAGAGGCTGATAAAAGCAAACCCTGGACTGTATGAGTCAGCTCTTTAATCCTGTGCATTGTTACAGGCTCATCAGTGTGTAACTGTTTTTTCAGTATTACAAGGCTTTTCTGTGGATGATGGTCTGGGTATATGTCTTTCTACTTAGTTGTAATGACATCAGGGCTTATTATATTTAGTAGGGAAGTGTGCAGGGATTCACCCCCAATGACTTGGTGAAAAAACTCCCTTCTTGAGCTTCCAGCTGTTTTACTTCTAGTTTTGTTTCTTTTCAGTTGCAGGGTTGTGTCAGATTGTTGTTTCATAACTTATATTTAGATGTTATGATCTCTACCCTCCAAAGGACAAGTGGAATTACTAGGCAAATGAATGAATAATCACATTCTTCATCCTGCTGAAGCAAATATAGTATGGAATGTTTGTTCCCTATGCACCTCAGCAAGACACTAATAATAATTCATAATAAGAATTTTATTTATTCATTTATTTAACATTTGTTTACTGGGAAAGTCCGATGAAGCCAATTTTCAGTGGAGGCCCAGGAAGAAACACTCCAGATGCATGTCTTTGTAACGTGGTAGGAAACTGGAACACCCAGAGGAAACCCACATGAACGCAGGGAGGACATGCAGACTCTGCACAGAAGGCACCCTGGCAGAGAATCGAACTGGAGAACCTCTTACTGTGAGGTGACAATGCAACCGCTGGACCACTGCACCATCCGAAGGAGAAGAAGGAGTCTTATTCTGGGATTTGCATTTCTGTATACAATTCTAGACACTGAAGAAAGGCGAAGTGAACCATGAACATTTGCTGCCCTTTAAAATAAATATTATTTATCTTAGTACAAGTACAAGAGTTCAAGCTTTGCTGCTTTTCCTAACTTAATTTCAGAAAATTGTTACTCTATAACAAATATGTCAGTATATTGTTTTAGCCAAACCACCTTTATTTGATGGTCAAGTAGGAGTCCATTGGCACGATCAGTGTTAACCAGAAGAACAACTCAGAACTGTTGACAAATAGAATGCATACTGCTTTCTTGTCCCTTTTCTGCATGAAATGAGGTGTTAAAACCTGTCACCTGAAGTCCAGACCCCCCTCTCAGACATATGCATACTATCACATTGTTATAGGCTTACTTCACTCCATTTGGCTCCCTTATCCTCAAAAAAACCAAAGCCCTGAGGTCTGTGCCAGGAGTCCAAACAGTTGTTGACATTAACAATGTGAAACAACTATCCTTACTCCTTCCATGAGAACATTACTATCTATACTACTTTCTTGACACCTACCAAGCTCTTCATACACCTCTTTTACTACGCTAATCCCTTTTCCCTTCAGATCATTTGTTTATACAAAGTCAAAGACATCAAATTCCCTACTCTGAGCAGTTGTTTCAGTATGTCTGAGAATTCAGTCTCTATCTCTGCTATGGCACCATATATCTACCTTAGTTCAATGTTCTCTCCCAACTCACAGTTATACTGTCTTAACAAGAAAATCCCACAAAAGAACATGCTTCACTCTTTGAAATCTTTAGATAATCATCACGTAATTCTCTTTGAGATGGTTCTTAGTAACATCCTTAGTACCAGTTGGTAATGCATCTTTAGGAGGACCTGTATAGGTCATGGCAGTGTATGACTTGTGGGGGGATACATTGGAATAGATGCACATTGAGTTCATCAAGTATACTTTTTAGAGCCCAAGTGGTCCATATTCTTCTCCTCCTTGGTGCTTGTTGGGGTGGTGGTGTTCTTACATGCTCCTCGGTGGGTCAGCAGTCCTTCAAATTATGGCAACTTTTGAAATTAGATGAGCACCATCCCCTCTTAATGTAGAGAGATGCCTGAAGCTAAGGCAATGCCATGGTCTATTGAATGTGTTCCTAACAGTCATGGTCCACAACCACAATGCTATATCTCATCTATTATCTTTCAGCTTCAAAACTACTTTAGCGCAGTGTTACCACCTTATCACCATTAAAAAACTGTTATAAAACATTACTTACTGTACTTTATTCCTACAGTCACTAGAAGAAATAAATAACTCTATCTGTTTCTGTGAAAAGAGACCATGTATCCACATAGGGAAACCCTTATAATCCTGTCCAGACCTACTCCTATAAAAACTGACATAGGTCTAGGGCAGACCATAAGACTGGGAGAAGGAGGAGAGAAAATACCTTTCAGGTCTAGAGCACAAGCAAAAAGAATAACGTACATAGACAAGCCTGCTCACATATGAACTTTCAAAATGAGTTTACCATGAGATATTTTCCTTCAGAGGCAGAGGGTGGCTGGGTGGAGTTGCAAAAGATGGGGGCTCTGGAGGACAGGGCAAGGGTAGAGGCACCCATGCAACAAACATGATTTCACATAGGTGACTAACAGATATTTCCTTTTTGCCTTTAAAGAGGGGCACCAACATTAAGCTTCTGACAACTGCCAGTTTTAAAATACAGAAAAAGTGATACTAAATGCAAAAAGTTAGTGAAAATCATGAATTACTGGACTAAGGGCTGAGCGACCATAAAGTTTTGGCCACAGGCTCAGAGATTTATGTAAAACTCCTCAGTCTTAGGGTCAAACAAAATCTTCATTACACCATTCCACAAAGCACACTTTTGACACATATGTAAGTATACATGTATTTATGTGTATATCTATTTATATGTGTGTGTGTGTGTGTGTGTGTGTGTGTGTGTGTGTGTGTGTGTGTGTGTGTGTGTGTGGGTGCTTTACTTGTTTGCAAATGGTTTGGTTGAGTATTTTGGACAAGTTTGATTTATGCCAGTGTCATGCTAAATATTATTTTGAAACAAATGTTGTTTGCTCAGCCATGGATAGTGTAATATTTGTTTAGATCAGTTATGTTAGGCTTCACTTTGGGATTATGTTTAAGTTTATGGCTATGGTTAGATTTAGGACTATTCATAGAGTTATGTAGTGTTGTTTGGTATATGGGATTTTGCTTTCTATAAGAAATAATATAAATATGTATTTGAATTACTGTCCTATGTACATGTTCATTGAATTTGTGTTTTGACAAAATTATATTTAACTTCTTGATTTTTGATTGCTTGAGCTGGATTATTTTGTCTTCAAAGTAACGACTCAGACAAAATAATGCTATTTTAGGATGATCTTGCAAACATAAATCACATTTTACGTTTCTGACTTGTCTTCTTAACAGAACTTCTGCTGGCTGTTTTGTAAATCCTAATATTTAAAAGAAAACGTCCTTAGGTCTTTATTTCTGGCCAAGTACATATTCAAATTCTCTTCTTTTCAAAGTGCAAGCTGCAAAGTGTTAGTATTGCAGTGAACCTGAATTCAAGAATCAAGAACAAATACAAACATTATTAGTGACAAAGACTGAAAAATCTAGAACATATTTGAAATGCTCCGATTACTTAGTCAGAAAAGTGATAAATTAAAACACTTTTAACTGAATATCAGCTGTGACTGTACTATCTGGCGTTATTTAGTAACAG